>NC_056735.1:598972966-599035727 GCF_019279795.1 Protopterus annectens | reverse complement strand
TACAAGGGATTGCTTATATTTTTCCCCAATCCATAATGTCACATGCAGGGGTCTGGATTGTCTACACCAGCCTCTCTGCTGTTTGTCATCTGTTGTCCTTGTAAGATGGACTTAGTGACATATAATAGGTCCTCCATATAATACATTTGCAAAACACACTCCACAATGAGTCCTGTTATTACACAATTACAGCTACATCCACACAGGATACTGATGACAAACAAACACACACACACACACACACACACACACACACGCACACACACAGAGTCTCACAGTTGCCATGTCTAGATTAGGACTCCTACCTAACTAGTACATCACACTATAGCATTACACAGTTATAGCATACGACACAGAGCTTACAGGCCTACTCCTTAACCAAAGGTGTATTTCAAGGTGATTGACATCAGCAAGTTGCCAAACTAGGGCAATGATGAAAATTGTAGTGACTGTCAATGGCCTCAAAAGAATTGCTCCCTACACAGGCAAGCAAACACACGCACACAGTTTCCATGTCTGGGATTAGAATCCCTACCTGTCTAGTACATCACTCTGCAGTATTACACAGTTAAAGCATGCACCATGGAGCTTACAGGACTACTCCTTCCCCAAAGGTGAATTTCAAAGTGAATGACATCAGCAGACTTGCCAAGGTCAGGCAATGGAAAGTGATTTGACTGTGAATGGCCTCAAAAGCAATGATTCCTACACAGATAAATATTCACAAACAAACACAGAGTTTCATAGCTGCCATGGCTAGGATTAGAACTTCTAACTAAATAGTGCATCATAGTACAGCATTACACAGTTATAGCACATGCCATGGACCTTACTAGGCTACTCCTTCCACAAAGGTGCATTTCAAAGTGAATGACATCAGCAGGCTTGCCAAAGTAGGGTAAAGGAAAGTGATTTAACTGTGAACAGCTTCAAAAGCATTAACCCCTACACAGAAAAACAATCACAGAACTTTACAGTTGCCATGTTTGGGATTAGAACTCCTACCTACCTAGTACATCACACTATAGCATTACACAGTTACAGCATGCGCCATGGACCTTAGTGAGCTACATCCTTCCCCAAATGTGTATTTTACTGTGAATTACATAAGCAGGCTTGCCAAAGTAGGACAATGGAATGTGATTTGATTGTGAATGGCCTCAAACGCATTGATCCTTACAAAAACAAGCAATCACAAACACATGTACACAGGGTTTTACAGTTGCCATGTCTGAGATTAGATCTACCTAACTAGTACATCACACTACCTAAGTAGTACATCACACTACAGCATTACACAGTCATAGCATGTGCCACAGAGATTACTGGGCTACTCCTTCCCCAAAGGTGTATTTCAAAGTGAATGACATCAGCAGGCTTGCCCAAGTAGGGCAATGGAAAGTGATTTGACTGTGAATGGCCTCAAAAGCATTGATTCCTACACAGACAAACAAACACACACACAGAGTTTCACAGTTGTCATGTCTGAAATTAAAACTCCTACCTAATTAGTAAATCACACTATAGCATTACGCAGTTAGCACCATGGACCTTAATGGGCTACTCCTTCCCCAAAGGTGTATTTCATAGAGAATGACATCAGCAGGCTTGCCAAAGTAGGGCACTGGAAAGTGATTTAACTGTGAATGGCCTTAAAAGCATTGATCCCTACACAAACAATCAAAATCACACACAGTTTAACAGTTGCCATGTCTGGGATTAGAGTTTCTACCTAACTAGGACATCACACTACAGCATTACAGACTTATAGCATGCGCCACAGAGCTTACTGGGCTACTCCTTCCCCAAAGGTGTATTTCAAAGTGAATGACATCAGCAGGCTTGCCAAAGTAGGGCCATGGAAAATGATTTGACTGTGAATCATCTCAAAAGCAATGACCCCTACACAAACAATCACACACACACACACACACACACACACACACACACACACACACAGTTTCACAGTTGTCATGTCTGCCATTAGAACTCCTACCTAACAAGAACTTCACACTACAGCATTACTCAGTTATAGCATGCACCACAGAGCTTATAAGGCTACTTTTTCACCAAAGGTATTTTTCAAGGTGAATGACATTAGCAGGCTTGCCAAAGTAGTGCAATAGAAAGTGTAGTGACTGTGAAGGGGCACAAAAGCACTGATCCCTACACAGACAGACAAACACACACACAGAGTCTCTCAGTTGCCATATCTGGGATTACAACTCCTACCTAACTAGTACATCATACTATAGCATCACGCAGTTATAGCACACACCATGGAGCTTATAGGGCTATTTTTTTCCCAAAAGATGTATTTCAAGATGAATGACATCAGCAGGCTTGCCAAAGTAGGGCAATGGAAAGTGTAGTTCATTGGTTCATAGGTTCATAGGTTGGTACTAGGCTTTTGGCCCTGGGGCCTATACCAGCCTAGCCATAACAATTCCCTGGCTATTTCTTCCCACAACATTTACTTCCATGGACCCCTGTCTAGCCAGGTGACTGACGTGATCCCTGGGGTGAATTTCCTATCTCCTATTCAAACATCAAGGCTCCTTTTGAAGAGGGCCAAAGAGGCACTCTGCTTGACATGTATGGGCAGTCTATTCCAGAGTCTGGGGAGTCTCTGAGTCAGGAACCCATCCCTCCAGCATGTTTTGTTCATTGTGATGATATGGTTTAGATCCCTGGAGCATGTGATTTTGAGGGATTGGGATTTCTTTAAGTGTAGCATGTCCAAAACCTCTGGGTCTGACATGGCCATGTATGTTAAGCAGAGATCGCCTCTGAGTAGACGATATGTGACAGAGTATAGCTGGATTATTTTTAGATGGTCAGCATAGGGCATCTGCTTTAGGCCTGTGATTCTTTTAGTGAGGTATTTCTGCAGCCTTTCTAGTTGTTGCAGATGTCATGAGAGGTACATACCAAACAGGGTGCTGTATTCTATAAGGGGTCTTCTGAGATATGACTACAGTGGGACAATGACCTCCTTTTTTCTGCATGAAAAGCCCTTAGTAATAAGGTGTGCCACATAGGTGAATTTCCTGACTGTTGTGGCGATGTTGTTATCAAAGGTGAGACTACTGTCCACCTGTGTCCCTATGTCTCTTATCACACTTTTGGTGTTTAGTTTACTGAAAACCTATGTGGTAATTCACAGGTACATGTTTCTTCCCAAAGGGGATAGCTATACATTTCTTGGCATTGAGCTTGAGCCTATGGCTCTGGCACCAAGCATCTCTTTCTGTAAAGCCCTTTTGTAGCATATCCACATCATTTGGGGATTCAATAATGGCTCCCAGTTTGCAGTCATCTGCAACCTTTGTTAGCCAGAGTCCCTTAGTGTTGGCCTGTTCTTCAGAGCAGTAGATGCCAAACAAGAGTGGTCCCAGGACTGATCCCTGAGGTACTCCAATTGTCACTTGTCTGGAGCTGGACTTGTATTCAACTACTTTTACAGGGTGGGTTCGGTCAGTAAGGCAGTTGGCAACCCATCGAGAGATGTAGGGATTAATGCCAAGCTTAGTACATTTATCTATGATTCCAGACTGGGGGATAGTGTTGACGGCCTTGGCGAGGTCCAAATAGGATGTGTGGACCGCTTTACCTTCATCCACAGCTCTGGAGACTGATTCAAAGATGTCAATCAGGTTCAGGAGACAAGATATTCCCTTCACAAACCCAAACAAGGTGGGTTCCAGTGTTTGAAAGTTGCCAATGTCTTTGTTTATAAGTTCCATGATAATACATTCCATGGCCTTGCAGAAAAGGCTCATTAGACTTATGAGGCGGTAGTACCCAGGATCCAAGGTGGACCCCCTTGTGGAGTGGGATAACTGTAGTTGTGCGCCACTCAGTGGGCACAAAGCCTGAGATGAGGCTATGATTAAACATGGCACTTTAGTGAGGTGCCAATTCATTTTGTAGTTCATGCAGTACACAGCCTTGGATGTTGTCTGGTCCCATGGATTCTGTATTCTTAGCTTTGGAGAGTGCGTTTTTTACCTGTGTGGCCATTATTACCGAAATCTTGCAAACTTTCAGCTTTGAGATGGGCCCTTTAGGGGTTGAGAGGGGATGTATTTGGAACTGAATCGATCTGTCAGGATATTGGCAATATCCTTGGGATCAATATATTTAATGCCATTCTGTTGTAGTTCAGAGCAGATCTGAGCATTGCCATTTAGATTCCTGACATAGCTATAGAATGGATTGTTGTTGTCTTTGGCATCTTTGGCTATATTATTTTCGTAACTAGCTTTGGAGGATTTTATGAGAGATCTCAGCTTCTTACTGAGTCTGGTAAGGGAGTTTTTTGCATCCTGGGATTTTCTTCTTTTCTGCAAAAGTTTCTTCCTTTTGTTGTAAAGTTTGTTTATGGCAGGGTCCACCAGATTGGCTTCCTTTTCTTGGAGGAGAGGATATTGGTTCTATTTGGGATGGCACGATTCATGCAAAAGTGGATGTCCTTGTACAGTGCCTTAGTGTAGGAGTCAACAGTTGAACTTTCAGTTCCCATCTGCATGGGTATCATGAAATTTATCACTTCTGACTTGTGTATCATGAAGTTGGCTTTGGAGAAGTTTTTTACAGACGTTTCCTTACTGGGGGGTGGGGGAGGGATGTGGATGTCAAGGGTGATTAGCTTATTGTCAGACCTGACCACTTAGGGGGTGACCATAGGTGTGGAGCATCAATTTCCCATGTTAGTAATGACCAGGTCTAGGATATTGGAGCCCCTGGTGGAACTATGGATTAGGTGATCCAGGGCATTGGAAATTATGAATTCCAAGAACCATTGGGCAAAGGTTTTGGTACACGAGTAGCATTCCGGGTTAATGGCAGGGTAGTTGAAATCACACAGTATTAGCGTGTTTGGTTGTATCTTAATATTTTCCAGTATGTTTAGAAAGGTGTAGTGAGAATCTTGGGGCATGGTGGGGGATCTGTAGCGAGTTATACAATTTGGATTGCAGTCTTACCTAGTGTTAGTTGCACCTGTAGAATTTCAGACGCATTGTGTTGGGCAACTAGCCTGGTGGCGTGAATATCCTTGGTGAATATGGACACTCCTTCACTTTTTGTGTTTCGGTCCTGGTTTGGTGGACGAAAGATGTGATAAGGGTTGTAGCCTGGTATTGCAGGGGTTCTCACTGGAACCTTGAACCAGGTCTCTGTTACTGCACAGATATCGATGTTCTCCATTTTTACTAGTGCCTAGTGACTGTGAATGGCCCCAAAAGCATTGATCCCTACACACACAACCAAACACACACACAGTTGTCATATATGGGATTAGAACTCCTACTTAACTAGTACATCACACTATAGCATTACGCAGTTATAGCACATGCCACGGAATTTACAGAACTATTTCTTCACCAAAGGTGTATTTCAAGGTGAATGACATCAGCAGGCTTGCCAAAGTAGGACATCAGCAGGCTTGCCAAAGTAGGGCAATTGGGAGTGCAGTAACTGTGAATGGCCACAAAAGCATCAATCCCTACACACACACACACACACACACACACACACACACACACACACACACACACACACACACACACACACTTGCCATGTCTGGGATTAGAACTCCTACCTAACTAGTACATCACACTACAGCATTACACAGCTATAGCATGCGCCACATAAGTTATAGGGCTGCTCTTTTCCCAAAGGTGTATTTCAAGGTGAATGACATCAGCAGGCTTGCCAAAGTATGGCAATGGGGATTGCAGTGTGTGAGTGAATTGACTATAAACCATTCCTCTGGAAGCACACACAACACTCAGTCACACACACTTTTACATTTAACAGGTACGTATATACAACTGCTAGATGAATAATGACTTGTACAGTCATGCTACACAGTTATCACAAGCACCACAGACACTATGGTGCTGAGGGATATCAGTGGTGAATGTCTACAGTGATTGACATTTGCACATCATGTGGTTTTAGCCAATTGGATGTGTGCTGGGTGAGACAGGCCTCATGATGGGAGGCTCTTTGTCTCTGTCTATCACTCTCTTCCACACATCTATGTATGTGTATGTTTGACCTATTATAGTGTGTTGTCCTTGGATATATGTGTGTATTCTTATCCGATGTGTGTGCAAAGCATGACTGGTGTGCAATGTGGAGTGTGTGCACAAACATCTGCGACTGTCAGATATGTATAGTCCACTGTTGTTGCCAGACATGGGCTTCATGTAAGTGTGGGAGCATGCCCAGTATGACTTTTCATTATTTTGTTGTCAGACATGGGCTTTGTTTCTCTAAGTGGGGGAGCATGCCCAGTATGACCTTCTGTATTGGATGTGTGAATCCATTCCAGGTAGGTTGTACTCCAGTGCAGGCTTTTGTGGTCTACACCTACAGCTAGCAACCTGTTTCTGCAGGATATCTGTAGATCAGTTGACAATATGGGGTCACAATGGGCAAAGGATAGTGGGTTACTGTAGGTAATTGTGTCTGTGCTGCTTCTGCTACATGGTTTTGATGTTAGCAGAGATAAACAGACAGATCTACTGTTTTACACTGTGATGTTTTATGTCATCGACTATTGTCAGGTATGCATATTTGCTTGCAGTAATTTCCTGGGGAGCACAGGGTGAAGGAAGGTGTGTCTAGTATTGTGGTCTGCAGCCTACATATTCTTGCACAATCATTCCATTCTGGAGGGGAACCTGCAGAAACTTGCTGATGGGTCTGTGTAAATGGTTAAGTACCTTGGTACAGTGGTGGCTGAGGTTTCCATGCTTGTACATCCATCAATGTGACAGTATGGCCATACCTCACAGCTGTACAGATTCACACAGGTTACCCAGAGGCAGGGCTCATATTTCTGGTCATTACCACTTCACATTGTGGTTTATGAGCAGGTTTGTAGCCACCCATTCTTGTGTTTACAGGCAGGGATAATATGTGCACACAGCTGAGTTTCAGACTTCACACACTCAATGGCATCTATGCTTCTAATCCCCCCTCTGTTATTCTATTCTCTTCTGAACATTATGTAAACATTATCTGATAAGTTCCCTATAGTTATCAATTCATCGCAGCAGTATTTAGGGGTTGGTCCACAGTTCATGCAGTAGGACATGGTGGACATGCTACTGAGATTTGTTGGCATGACCTTACATTTGGGTTGTGTGGACTGTGTCATGTTGTTATTTGGGAGTCCATGCTATAACATACATTGGCAGTACGCGTGAGACACAGGCCTTTGACAGAGGCCTGTAGGACATTTGGTAGTGATGCAGGTCATCTGTAGCAGGCCATTGCATTGTGTCACTCCTACAATCCCAGGCTGCAAGCCACTATTTTCGCCTGGGGTGACAGGTTAGGTATGCAAGGTGTTAATGTCAATAGTTTCTGTCCTTATTGATCCAGTGGTGTGAATGCTGGCAGGGTGCTGCTTACAGCTAGGGACACACCTGCATGGAACACCTCTTCAGCATGCTGCATTCTGTGGCCATTCCAATACAGAGGTGGGGGTCATATTGTACTCATTCCCAACAGCAGAGATAAGACCTGTGAGGTACCTGTGGCTGATAGTGGGGTGAGCTGGGTGCATGTGTGCTACGGAGGCTACTTGCAGCTGACTCACAGATATACGTAGGGCATTCCACTTGTACTGACTTGTGCAGGGACATCAGCAGTTTCTCAGTACTTCATACCTGTGACTTTTGTAGTCTGCCAATGTTTGGCCAGATGACATCAGTATTCCATACTACAAACCCAACTAATGTGCTGCTAACCTGTATGTACAATTCCAAACGTTTGTCCTTTTGACAGTAACATTTTGTACACGCTCTGCCTAGAGTACTTCAACCTGTGTACTGTTTGTATGTCTGGGCCCACATTCATGCCATGTCCATCTTTCAGATGGTGCCAGATATTAAATCTAAATAATTAGTATGGCTTACTGCTGGAATGTGTCTTGCTCGGATGCAGTGTGTTTAAAACTGCAGTTGTGAGAACTTGGCCCTCTCATCGGCAGTACTGGCCATTGGCCACGAGGACACAACCCACCATGCATACATTCTGACCACTCTCATACAATATACAACACACACCAACCTAACACACACAGCTCTGCATACTGTACACATGCTACAATCTATCCTGCTACTTTGGCCGGCTCAGGTAATCTGCTCTCCATTATTATACCTACACATACATGTTACTACATTTCTACATAGAATTGTGGGGGGGGGCACACCTGACAACTGTACACATTTGTTATGACTGTACTGGTATTTCAGGTACTCCATTTCATTCTGTATTCTGACCTATCATGCAGACTAGAGGCATATCAGTGTACTACAGTTCTTAGGTTTTATTGACCTACATTTCAGTTTCAGACTTTTTACCCTTCAGAACTAACATCCCACTGCCTGACCTGTTGTAGTCTGTGTAGGTCTGGAGGGGGGCTGTTCTCCATAGCCATCAATAAGAGGCACAGCCTTTCTTTGTGTCCTGCTGGCTGAGACTGTTATTGGGTATGTGAGCCTCACTGACATGCATGTGTGTGTGTCCTATGAACACACATTTGGCCCACCACATGTTCTGCAGTGGGTTTTGTCACCTTGTCTAGTACTGGCTACTATGTTGACACCAATATTTACTACATATTTCATGCTGCCGATATAGGTGTTTACTATCTACTGCATCCCATTCAGCCACCCTTTTCCCTAACATGCTCACAGCCATACCACAGATACAGGTAGCAGAACATTCTATTCCATTCAGCAATTGATAGTGAGCGTGACTTACCTTGTGGCTGTGCCAGTATTGAAGATGGTACTGGATGGCTGACTATGTCGGATGCACACAGTACACATCCTATATATGGTTAAGCACAGGTAGTGTCATGTTTGGCATTCCTTTTACTGTATGTGTGAGTCAGAGTGAGGTATCATTCCCTGTGTTCCTACAGTGTCAGCGCATGTGCTATACATAGCCTCTTTGCTAAGGTCTGGGCTTTCTGGGTATGCCTCCTTCTGCCTACTGGGGCAGGCTCAGGTTGTTCCTCCTCCGAGTCACTCTGTGCCTGTGCAGGCCTTGGCAATAGTGGGGGGCTGTATGGCCCTGCCCAATGCTGTTCCTGCTGCAACTGCTTCTGGAGGATCATATTGCATAGCATGGCACATACGTTAACAATTTGGGTACATGTAGCTGGTGAGTACTGCAAGTCTTCGCCGGATATATCCAGGCACTGGAACCGTGACTTGAGCATCCCAAACACATGCTCTATTATGATTCTGGTCTGTGCGTTTGCCTTATTATAGAGTTCTTGTTCAGGCATATGTGCATTTCTGATGGGTGCCATCAGCCACGGCTCCAGTGCATAACCAGCATCCCCTACTAGGTGGCCATATGGGATGTCCCCACTGGCAAATCTCTGGCACAGCTGCATCATATGCCAGATGTGGGAGTCATGATCGTTTCCTGGGCTGCCAGTACACATATTCATTATGATGCCCTAGGCATCACACATGACCTGGCAGTTGATGGAGGGGAAGCCCTTGCTGTTTATGTAGACCCTACCCCACTCACCAGGTGGTGCTTTGATGTGTATGTGCGTGCAGTCTATGGCACCTACTACCTCAGGTTATTCTGCTTTTTGGTGGAAGAGATGCATATTGCTGGTCAATGCCTCACAGGTGTTGAGGAAATATATGCGCTCACTGGCATGTGCTGACATGGCATCCAGGAACTGGTGGAGTACCCTGGATGCTGATGCCTGTAAGATCCCCATGATATCACCATTTGGCCTTTGGAATGCATCTGTGGCTAGTATTCTTAAGCCTACACATACCTTGGCAACCACTGGGATGGGTTCCCCTCTGTTGGTTCTGTGTGTGATGCATGGCCGGCACAGCTCAACAATTTGCTGTAGGAGGTCCCTGTCCACCCTATAGTGCTCCAGTATCTCCAGCTCATGTAGCCCCTGGTAGGATAACTGGGTCTGTACACTCTTCTCCTCCTCCTCACTGTGGGTTGGTCTTCAGCATTCTCATCCTCACCACCCTCAGCCTCTTCATCATGTTGATTTATGAGAGCAAAAGCAGCCCCTTTCATTTTGTTGCTTTCTTTAGGTAAAATGTCCCCATTTGTATACACTGTGGGTGTAGAGTTTGTGGGAAAAACCAGAGGGAAAGGTGTTTGCATAGTTTATAGTAGTGTGCTGGGCTGGGCTGGGCTGGCCTGCTGCCTCTGTAATTGGCTGATTCTGATACATTTCACCTGCCAGCTATGCTAGTCCTCCTTGATTACCTTCCTACTGCTGTTTTCCCTTCCCATTGCCCTCCTGTTTAGCCCAGGGGTGTGTCACGCAAACACAGTGCTCAGATGTGAACTGAGCTACTATTTCCTGGTTTACTTCTTTTTTTTTTTGTTTAAACCCCGGTGTGCGGTGCACACACCCATTTAGGCAATGTAAAGAGTGCTAGGCAGCTTCAGACACACCCCCTTCCTTAGCTCTGCTAAGCTAAGGGCAAACCCAAGCCACAGAGCTCCATTAAGCTTACAGTATGCCTGATACATCCCTCTATGATGTCAGCTAACTCTTTGGCTTGCACCATGGTTTTCTTGCACCTACACAGTTGGGTGCAGGCTAGCCATGAGGGGAAATCTGTGATTCAGTATCATTCCCCTCATTTGCATAGGATTGCATGCTAATGCCTAGTTACAAGTCCCACACTGTGCCTTCCCCCTTAGCAACCACTATTCAGTGGCTTTGTTGTCTTCTGCTTGCCATTGACTATAATGGCAAAATTGTGAATTTGCAGAAAAAGCTTTTTTCCGGGTTTTACTTTTATTTTCTGGCTGATACCGTTTGCCCACCACTGCCCTATGCTTAAATGGCTGAAATTGGCCAAAAAAAAGTTATTTTATTTTAATTTGCAATTGTTTTCCATTTATATATATTTGGCCATTGGCATGCTTTCTACACGATATACACCCTTTATTTGGAGCTGTCATGGTTCCGTTTTGTAGTTTGCAGAAATGTACTCGGTAAATAACCATGTACATTTCTACAAGTTACACTAATCCTGCATGGATAGCTACCAGCTTCCTAAATCACTAATTCACCTTATTTGCATGGTTTTCAACTGCAAATGGGCTAATTAGCATATAGGAGCTGTGTCTGAGCAGGAATAGTGCAGGACTGCACGTGCACATCCCGGGAGCTTGCTCCTGGATCTCTCTGTGGCCATATTGCCTCCAGCAGCTCCTGCACTATTCCTGCATGGTGTGCAGAGCTTGCTGAATCCTGGGGAATGTTTGAGTATATTGCTCACAAAAATATCAATAGAATAACAATTCATTCATTACAGTGTTTTTTGTAAAAACAATGGTATGTCAATGTTATATCAAAGGATACAGCCAGATCTGCACTTAGAAATCTTTATTTCTTCATCCACTCTACGTTCATCTCTACTGCAAGCCTGTGTTTTATCAAATACAGAGCTATTATTCGAATATTTTGGACAAATAGGTATCATGGAGTCACAGTACAGTTTCTCAGTATGTGCTGCACAAAGCAATAACTTGTATTGCTTTTTGCAGCAAAACAATAATGTGCTATTTACATTTTGCATTTTGCAGGTGGAAATCAAACAATGAGCTTATGCTGCTTTAATATGTAATATGCAATGATTCTGCAAAGTATGTTAATACTGAAAATATAGTAAAACAAACCAATAATTTTCACTATACCAGTACTGAATTTAAGTTAAATAAATTATGTAACCTCTTTCTTTGCCTTATAAGCTTAAGAATAATAAACAAAGTAAAAGGACACATGCCCCCAGAATCTGCAAGCCATGCACGGCATGCAGGACTAGTGCAGGAGCTCCATCAGACAATACATTTGCTGTGCGAACCAGGAATAACCTGTAGGAACATGCATGAGTGCTCCTGCACAAGTCCTGCACGGACTCAGCCCCTGTATGTAAATTACTCCATTTGCAGGAGAAATCCATGCAAATGAGGTGAATTTTCAATCCAGGAAGCTGGAAACTAGCCGTGCAGGACTAGTGTAATCTACAGGAATGTACTCCGCCAGTAACGGAGTACACTTCAGCAAACTACAAAACTGAGCCATGACAGCTCCAAATAAAGGGTGGATATCATGTAGAAAGCATGCAATGGCCAACTATAAGGCCATTGGCATGGAAACCAGTTGCAAAAATAAAAAAATCAACTATTATTTTTTTTTAGCCAATCTCGGCTGTTTAAGCATAGGGCAGCGGTGTGCAAACAGGATCGGACAGAAAATAAGACAAAAAAACCTAAAATAAGCATTCTAACCAAAATTACTATTATGCCATTATACACAATGGCAGGCAGAAGACAACATGGCCAGTGAATAATGTTTGCTCAGGGGGGAGGCTTAGTGTGGGACATGTAACTATGCATCAGCAGGCAATCCTATGCAAATGACGGGAATGAAACTGAATCCCAGATTTCCCCTGCATGCTAGTCAGCACCCAACAGTGTAAGAGCAGGAATAGCTTGGTGTAAGCATAGAAGTTAGCTGACATCATAGGGGTTTGTGTCAGGCATACTGTAAGTGGATTGGAGCCCTGTGGCTTGGATTTGCTCCTAGCTTAGCAGAGCCAAGTAAGGGGGTGAGTCTGAGGCTGCCTAGCACTCTTTACATTGCCTAAGCAGGTGTGCATGCCATGCACCAGGTTTTAAAGGAAAAAAAAGTAAACTAGGAAATAGCAGCTGTGTGCACATTTGAGCACTGTGTTTGTGCGGCATGCCCCCGAGCTTAAACAGGAAGGCAATAGAAGGGAAAACAGCAGTAGGAAGGTAATCTAGGAGAACTAGCATAGCTGGCAGGTGAAATGTATCAGAATCAGCCAATTACACAGGCAGCAGACCATCCCAGCAAAGAACACTACTATAAACTATGCAAACACCTTTCCCTCTGGTTTTTTCCACATACTCTACACCACTGGTGTATACAAGCGGGAACTTTTAACAAACAAAAACAACAAAATGATAGGGGTTGCAGCAGCTATCAGACATCAACATGTGGAAGAGGCTGAGGGTGATGAGGATGAGAATGCTGTCGACCAACCCACAGTGAGGATACGGAGAAGGGTGTACAGACCTAGGGTAACCTACTAGGGGCTACATGAGCTGGAAATACTGGAGTGCTATAGGGTGGATAGGGACCTCTTACAGCAAATTGTTGAGCTGTGCCGGCCACACCTGACACACAGAACTAACAGAGAGGAACCCATCCAAGTGGATACCAAGTTATATGTAGGCCTGAGAATCCTAGCTACAGGTGCCTCCCAAAGCCCAACTGGGGATATCATGGGGATCTCACAGGCATCAGCATCCAGGGTATTCCACCAGTTCCTGGATGCCATGTCAGCACATGCCAATGAGCACATATATTTCTTCAACACCCGTGAGGTGTCAGCCAGCAATATGCATCTCTTCCACAAATAGCAGAATACCCTGAGGTGGTGGCTGCTATAGACTGCACAAACATATGCATCAAAGCACCACTCAGTGAATGGAGTAGGGTCTACATCAACCACAAGGGCTTCCCCTCCATCAACTGCCAGGTCATGTGCGATGCCCAGGTCATTATAATGAATGTGTGTGCAGGCTGCCCTGGAACCTATCATAGTTCCCACATCTGGCATCTGACGCAGCTGTACCAGAGATTTGCCAATGGGGACATTCCTTACTGTCACCTAGTGGGGGGTGCTGGTTACGCACTTGATCCTTGGCTGATGACACCCATCAGAAATGCACACACACCTGAACTAGAACTCTATAATGAGGCACACACACAGACCAGAATCAGAATAGAGCATGTGTTTGGGATGCTCAAGCCACAGTTCCAGTACCTGGACACATCCAGTGGAGCCTTGCAGTACTCACCAGCTACATGTACCCAAATTGTTATGGTATGTACCATGCTGCACAATATGATTCTGTGGAAACAGCTGCAGCAGGAACAGCATGGGGCAAGGCCATACAGACCCCACCAATGCCAAGGTCTGCACAGACACAGAGTGACTCGGAGGAAAAACCTGAGCCTGCCCCAGTAGGCAGATGGAGGTGTGTCCAGTATGCCCTGGTCTTGGCAGAGAGGCAATACATAGCACATACACTGACACAGTAGGAACCCAGGGAATGACACCTCTCTCTGACTTGCACATACAGTAAAAGGGATGCCAAACATGACACTACCTGTGCTCAACCATGTATAGGGAGTGTACTATGTGCATCTGACATAGGCAGACCCCAGCACCATCCTCAATACTGGCACACCCACAAGGTAAGTCACTCTCCTTACCAATTGCCGATTGGAGTAGTATGTGTTGTTACTTGTATCTATGGTATGGATGTGAGCATGCAAGGGAATTGGGTGGCTGAATGGTATGCTTGCAGATAGTAGACACCTATACTGGCACCATGAGATCTTTAACAAATACTGGTGTCACCATAGTAGCCAGTACTACACATGGTGACAAAACCCAATGCAGGAAATGTGCTGGGCCACATGTGTGTCCATATGACTCACACATGCCAGTCTGGAAGGTTCACATACCCAACAACAGTCTCAGCTAGCAAGACAGGTGTAGACAAACACAAACAAAGGCTGTGCTAAGGCCTCTAAATGATGGCTATGGGTAACCTCCCTCCAGGCGTACACAGACAGACTACATCAAGTCAGGCAGTGGGATGTTAGCTCTGAACGGTAGGAAATCAGAAACTAATATGTAGGTCAATCAAACCTAAGACCTGTAGTACACTGATATGCCTCTAGTCAGCATAATAGGTTAGAATACAGAATGAAATGGAGTACCTGACATACCAGTACAGTCATAGCAAATGTGTACAAGTGTCAGGTGTGCCCCCTCCCAATCCTATGTAGAATTGTAGAAACAGTCAGGTGTGCCCACAATCCTGTGTAGAAAGTTAGAAATAGTCAGGTGTGCCCCCCTGTCCTGTGTAGAAATATAGAAACAGTCAGGTGTGCCCCCCATCCTATGTATAAATGTAGTAACAGTCAGGTGTGCTCCCCCAATCCTGTGCAGAAATGTAGAAACAGTCAGGTGTGCCCCCCCAATCCTATGCAGACATGTAAAAGCAGTCAGGTGTGCCCCCTCCCCCAATCCAGCATAGAAATGTGTTAACAGTCTGGTGTGCCCCCCTTCTGTGTAGAAATGTAAAAACAGGCAGGTGTGCCCCCTCCCCCAATCCTGCTTAGAAATATAGTAATGGTCAGGTGTGCCCCCTCCTCCAATCCAGTGTAGAAATGTAGAAACAGTCAGGTGTACTCCCCCAACCCTACTTAGAAATGTAGTAACAGTCAGGTATGCCCCAGTCCTATTTAGAAATATAGTAACAGTCTGGTGTTCCCCCCAATCTGATGTGCACACATCATAGCAGTCAGGTGTGCCCCTCCAATCCTATGTGGAAATATAGTAACATGTATGTGTAGGTATAATACCACTGGAGTACAGATGCCCAGGGGTAGCCAAGGTAGCAGGATAGATTGTAGCATTTGCACAATATGCAGGTATGTGTGTGTTAGGTTGGCGTGTGTTTCATATTGTGTGAGAGTGGTCAGTAAGTATGGATGTTAAGTTATGACCTGGTGGCCATTGCCCAGTACTGCTGATGACAGGGCCAAGTTCTCACAACTGCAGTGCCATAGGCAATTCCCACCAGTATAACACATGATAGCAATAAGCCATTGTAAATGTATGGTGGTAATATGTGTCACCATCAGAAAGACTGACATGGCATGGCTTTTGGGCAAGATATACAAGCAGTACACAGGGGAAAGTACCCCAGACATACAGTATATAACGTGTAGTTGTGAAATGGACACAACCTTGGAATTGTACATATAGGTATGCATCACATTATCTGGGCCTGTAGTAGGGGATACTGGTGTCATCTACCCGAACACTTGCAGATCACAAAGGTGGCAGGACTGATGTATTGGGAAACAACTGATGTACCTGCACATGCCAGCATAACTGGAATGCCCTATGCATATCTGTGCATCAGATGCAAGTATTATCCATAGCACACATGCACCCAGCTCACCCAAACACCACCCACAGATACCACTCTGGTCGTATAACTGTTGTTGGGAAGGGGTACAATATGACCCCACCTGTATATGGCAATAGTGAAAGAATGCAGCATGCAGTGCAGGTGTCCCTTGCAGGTGTGTCCCTAGCCATAGGTAGCACCCTGCCAGCATACACACCACCTGATCAAGACTGATAGAAAGTATTGGCATGAACACCTACTCACATACCCTGTCACCCTAGGGGAATATACTGTATGACAGTCTGAGACTGTAGGACTGACAGAATGCAACGGCCTGCCACTGCTGGGCACATCACCACCAAATGGCCTACAGGCCTCTGCCAAAGGCCTGTGTTGCACACATACTGCTAATGCATGTTATGCCATGGACACCCAAATAACAACATAACACACTCCACATAAGCCATATGCAAGGCCATGTGGACAAACCACAGTAACATGTCCATCATGTCCCACTGCATGAACTGTGGACCAGCATCAAAACACATCTATGATGAGCTGATAACCTTAGGGAAAATATCAGAGAATGTATGCATAATGTATGGAAGAGGATAGGTGGGTGGGAGCATGGGAAGCATGGAATGTGGAAGGTCTGACATACAGCTGTGTGCACACACTATCCCTGGCTGCAAACACATAAATGGGTGGTTACATACCTGCCCGTACACGACAATAAGGGTAATGTCCTGACTCATTACCCCTGTCTCTGGGTAACCTGTGTGAATCTGTACAGCTGTGAGGTATTGCCACAGCAAGATAAGGCCATACTGTCATGTCAATGGATGTACAAGTATGGGATCCTCTGCCAGCACTGTACCAAGGTGCTGAACCAGATACACAGACCCAAAAGCAAGTGTTTGCAGCTCCCCTCCAGAATGGCATAACTTATCATGAATATGTAGGTGTCTGCCCACAATACCGGACACAGCTGCAGTCACCCTTGTCCTCCAGGACATCACTGTGAGCAAGAATGTCCACCTGACAGTACATGAGGACATAAAACATCACAGTGTATAATAGTACATGGCAACATAAAACATCACAGTGCACTGCTATAAACTATGATGTTTTATGTTCTCATGTACTGTCAGGTGGACATGAGAACATAAAACATCACAGTGTACTGTTATACACGGTGATGTTTTATGTTCTCATGTCCACCTGACAGTACATTAGAACATAAAGCATCACAGTGTATAACAGTACATGTCTGAATATCACTGCTAACACCAAGGCCATGTAGCAGAAGCAGCACAGACACAATCACCTACAGTACACACAATCCCCTGCACAGTTTGTCCACATATTGCCAAATGATTTAAAGATACCCTGCAGAAACAGTCTGCTATCTGTAGGTGTACAACACAAAGGTCTGTACTGGAGTACAAACTACCTGGAATGGATCCATACATTCAATACAGAAAGGCATACTGGGCATGCTCACACACTTAAACAAATGAAGCACATGTCTGCAAACAACAGCGGACTATTCATATTTGACAGTTGCAGATGTTAGTGCATACACTCCTCAGTATGCACCAGTCATGCTTTACACACACAGTGGATAGGAATACAGACATATATCCAAGGACAACACACTATAATAAGCCAAAAGTAGACATACATAGATGTGTGGAAGAGAGTGACTGTGACAAAAAGCCATCCATCATGAGGCCTGTCCCACCCAGCACACAGCCAAATGGCTACAATCACAGGATGTGTAAATGTCAGTCATTGTAGACATCAGCCACCGGTATCCGTCAGCATTACAGACTATGTGATGCAAGTGCTACCTATACAACATGACTATACAAGGCAGTAGTCATCAAGCAGCTGTATAAATGTACCTGCAAAATATAACCCTGCGTGTGCCCGCATGTGGTGTGTCAACCTCTAGATGAAAGGGTTATGGCCCATGCACACACACTGCCCTCCCCATAGCCCTACTATGACAAGCCTGCTGATGTCATCCACTTTAAAATACACCTTTGGGAATAGAGAATCCCATTAATCTCTGTAGCTCATCCTAAAACTGTGTAATGCTGTAGTGTGATAAACTAGTCAGGTAGGAGTTCTAATCCCAGACATGGAAACTGTGTGCATGTGTGTGTGTGTGTGTGTGTGTGTGTGTGTGTGTGTGTGTGTGTGTGTGTGTGTGTGTGTGTGTGTGTGGGTGTGTGTGTGTGTCTCTGTCTGTGTAGGGAGCAATGCTTTTTAGGCTAGTCATGCTCACTACAATTCAAATGCCGTACTTTGACAAGGCTGCTGATGTCATTCACTATGAAAAGCACTTTTGGGAAATGTGTAACCCAGTAATCTCCGTGCTGTATCCTATAACTGCATACTGATGTAGTTTGATAAACTAGTTAGGTAGGAGTTCTAATCTCAGACATGGCAAGTATGTGTGTAGGGAGTAATGCTTTTTATGCTAGTCACACTCATTGCAATTCATATGCCTTACTTTGGCATGGCTGCTGATTTCATTCACTGTGAAATACACCAGTGGGAAAGTTGTAGCCCAGTAATCTCCATGGTGTGTCCTGTAACTGCATACTGCTGTAGTATGATAAACTAGTTAGGTAGGAGTTCTAATCCCAGACATGGCAATTTTGTGTGCATGTGTGTGTGTGTGTGTGTGTGTGTGTGTCTGTGTGTGTGTGTGTGTGTGTGTGTGTGTGTGTGTGTGTCTGTCTGTGTAGGGAGCAATGCTTTTTAGGCTAGTCACATTCACTACAATTCAAATGCCCTACTTTAGCAAAGCTACTGATGTCAGTCACTGTGAAATACACCATTGGGATAGGAGTAGCCAGTAATCTCCGTGGTGTATTCTATAACAGTGTAATCCTGTAGTGTGATATAGAACTCTGGTAGGAGTTCTAGTCCCACACATGGCAAGTGTGGATGTGTGTGTGTTCCTTTGTTTGTTTAGGGAGCAATGGCTTTTAGGCTACTCACACTCACTACAATTCAAATGCCCTACTTTGGCAAGAATGATGATGTAATTCACTGAGAAATACACCTTTGGGGAAAGTGCACTCTAGTAAACTCCGTGGCCCATCCTATAACTGCATAGTGCTGTAGTGTAATAAACTATTTAGGAAGGATTTCTAATCCCAGACATAGCAGGTGTTTGTGTGTGTGTGTGTGTGTGTGTGTGTGTGTGTGTGTTTGTGTCTCTGTTTGTCATTCGTATCCTGTGTGTAGATGGTGGTGAGTGTGTAACAACTGGACTCATTGTGGAGCGGGTTTTACAAATTTCATATATGGTGGCCCTAGTATATGTCACAATGTCTACCTTATCGGGATAACAGATGTGAAATAGCTGAGATGCTGGGGTGCCAATCCATACCCCCACATGTGACATCAAGGCCTGGAGAACAAAGTTAGCAACCCTTGCATTACCCAGAAAACACACTCAACTCATGTCTCATACACAAATACACTTGCCTAGGCAATAACTGCTATGTTGGTAGTACCCTGCATATTGGCCACAGACAGTAACCATGGTGTGATTGCAGTGGACTACAGAGGGCATGGCACCCTGTCTATCAGTCCAACAGGCACATACATGCAGACAGTGCACCTTAGCTATGTTCCCCACTGGACACCTACAACACCTGTGGTGCCATCAAATGTGACCCACAAAGGACATACCATGCCTTAGACACATGCCCTTTATGGACAGATGCCACTGACACCAGGGAATACCTGTATCATGCTATCACTGTAGGTGCAGGGTCAACCTGGTGTCCATTACCAGTTTCTGCCACATGAGGCCAGGTCTGGCACATCTGATGATAACTATCTGTGTACACAACATGGGCCAGACACCCCAGGTACAGTTCCACATGTCACTCTACATGCATGTGGGATATGTGCACATCCCAGATACCGTTCATGTCATGGACTAAAGAACACATAGATAGCAAACAATGCACAGCAATGGCCACACATAATAGTTACCCAGCTGACTGGATGGTGAATACAGTACCCACCTGTGTGGGCCAATCCAGACACTACACCCCTGAGCCACACTGCAGACCATTGCCATGTGACCTGATGCCAAGGTATACCCATCACCTAGCCTTGTATAGCCATCTGGCACAGTCAAGCACTACACACCCGTGAAGCAATGCATCCATGCAAGTCAGTACTGGCACCTTGTGTCTGTGTGTGTGGTGTATGATGCTTATGACCACATTCACACTCACTACAAGCCCATAGGCATACTGAAGCACACTGTAATAATCTCCAGATAAACCCTGTGGTGCATGTGATACCTGCACAGTACTGTATTGTGGCAAACTAACTAGCAAGGAGCTGTATTCCTGACCCTGCCAGATGTGTCAGTGTGTGTGTGTCCCTGACAGAGTGTGGCTGTGTTGATGCCGACACCTGTTCATATGAACAGGCAAGTGTGCTACACCTACCGTATAGCTACCATATCACTGTTGCAGATGTTACTCACCATCACATATACATTTGGAGAGCTCCTCAACATGTAACCTATGTGGCACATCCAGTAACTGTATATACATGTGATAGCAATACATAGTCAGTCAGAGGTTTGATATCCTGTACTGGTAGGTGTGTGACACAAACATGCTTAAGTTTTACACTCCTACACCTCCCTGACTTATGTTTGCCTCTGTCTGCTTCTTTCACTCCCTCTCTGGTGGATGTGGACACTTACACCTGCTTTGCTTAGGCAGCAGCATGAGTTTTGTTAGTGATGCTCATGCTCAGCTGATGGCCTCTGCATGAATTGCAACCCTCCACTAGCTGATTGCATGTGGACTAGCTGTGGTAACATTCCCATAGCCATTTGCATGGAAACACACTCCAATATCTAGGAACATCATGTTGGTGTTGGGCCTTTTCATTCACTGTGAGCAGGACCTAGATCTTTTGTTTGGCAAACAGCATCACAGATGGATTGGGGATGTACCTCTAACAACATACACTGTGGAAACAGGCCAACACACAGGACGGGGATGTGTCTGACATGACTACGTAATGTAAGTGTTGCTATTCTGCATTTGGAGTAGTGTTGGTTTAACAGGGTGTGTGTGGATATGGTTGTTCTACATGTTTTAATACCTGTTATGAAAGTACTATGTTTCTGAGGAAACCCCCATCGGTAGGATCATCTGCATACTGGGCAGTGTGTGGTGTCTTATGTTTCTTGTGTTACCCACAGAACACCTATCTGTGAACTGCAGAAGCATAGTGTGAGGATTGCAGACAGTACATGGTGACAAACATGAGAGTTACTGACCTCATATCCCTCATAGGAAATATGTTGTAGCAACCCGTCACAACAGTAAATGTATGAGATTATCACAGCAACATGTCAATAATGGCCATGTGTTTGGGCCTCCAGCCAGACCTCTGTCAACCTGTGTAAATATGTCATGAAGTAAGAGGTGCATATGTCCTGTACACCATAATTTATTGACATCATATCTGATAACAAGCCAGTGGGATATCAGACTGTGACACATGTTATGTATAGTAGGGGTTCCCTTTGAGGACATAATCTGGGCATACTGTGGCTGTTTGTACTGTACTGAGGTCTGTGTCCTTATGGTGATTGTTGACAGTGTGTGTATTGTGAATATGTACCTTGGCCTGTGTACAGACTATGGTAGATGTCATTGTTCTTGGTCCTGTTCTATCTGATGTTACATGCTGCTCCATTGTATGCTACCCTATCGGCTTACATGTTTGTAGGGCCAAACACACACATGTCTCATACCACAGATAGGCATCAGACCACACTGTGTAGTTGCCCAGTATATGTAGGGTTAGTGTGTGAGTGGCACATATGAGGATGGTGTTGATCAGATAGTCCATGTACTGTAATATTACGCTAGCTACTATATGTGGCTGTGTTTACATTGGTTGTGGTTATGCACTTTCACACAGGTGTCTGTTAGTCTGAGCTGTGACATGTCTGTAGAGCCTGCTATACATGCAGTTACATTTGTATTCCCCCATATGAAATGTAGGCCAGTGTTGTGGCAGTCTGCCTGCAGTCTGCACAGTGCTTTGTTACATGCCTAGCAGCTTAGTGTACCTACCCAGTGTGATGTTATGTCCAGATACTTGACACATGTACTGCTGCCAGGCCACCATAACAGTCATGTATGTCAGACAAAGGAGTGGGATGCTGTACAGATGTATGTCACTAACAAGTAGGTAGTATGTGGCCATGGCACTTCTGTACCAGCAGTTATTATGTGTCAGGACAGACAGGGATGTGTGAATGCATAACCTATGGGGGCAAATGTATATCAGTATTTACGTGTCATACCCATCTACATGGCTGTTAACATCCACATTGTCAGGCTTGGTCTACATGTCCTGCACTAAGGGGTTCTGGGTATACCTCTGGACTGACCAGAGAGCGTCAGACTTTCCTCACTTATTGGCCGTATGTCTGCTGTAGTACACAGGATCATTGCTGTTCTAGCAGTGGTACTGTAATATGATGTCCTTAGGATGTCTGTCAGTAGCCAATGGCGCACATGTTAAAAGCAGATGTCTGTGAAAACAACCCCTATCACAGTAGCAATAGTCTAGAAATATACCTGCACTACATACCTGACATCCCCTTGCACTAAGACTTTGGAACTATTGAGGGTGAGGTATGGCTCCACTCCATGTTCAAGACATATGGTGGACATATATGTATATATAAATATCCATATATCTATATAGATATATACACATATACACATTGACATACATAGATGGATATGTATATGAACACATAGATATATATGTATATATATATATATATATATATATATATATATATATATACACACATATAAACACTCAGATAAATACATATACACAGCAAATATTTCAACACATATACAGATAGACATACATATGCACATATACTTATGGATATCTACATATATATTGACAGTAATAGATATATCAGAATCGATATGTATACACATATAGTTATAGGGTTCCCCTTCACAAGATCGAGTTACTGAAACCTCAAAATTAATAAGCTCGAGCCTAGAATCTCGAGTTTTCAGTAACTCAAAAATGTAAGGGGAAGGTAACCAAAAAAAAAGAAAAACAAGTTTACTTACATGTATGCAGGAGGCCAAGTCCCCCTGCAGTCTCCCTGCTTAAATACATCAGCTCTGTGACTGCACTGTAGTGGAGGAACGGAAATTCTCCCATTGTGCGCTTCTGCATACAGAGATAACAGGAGATTTCACTCACCCCCCTTGTAGTTTGATCTCGGAGTTGGTATATTTAAGTAGTGGTGTGTGGGGGTGCAGGAGGGCTTGCCCCCCTGCAAAAATATTGTAAAGACATTTTTGCAATGTCTTTTTGGTTTACTTTAGAATTTTGAGTTGCTGGAAACTCGAGATTCAGAGCTCAAGCTTCTGAATTTCGAGCTTCCAGCAATTTGAGAATCTAAAGGGGAACCAGTTATAGATATCTACATATGTGTATATATATATATATATATATATATATATATATATATATATATATATATATATATATATATATATATATATATATATATATATATATATATATATACATAAATAAACATATCTGTACACATAGGATGTGCATACATATATAACTATGTATATATATATATATATATATATATATATATATATATACACACACACACGCATATATGTACATACGAAGAGATGTTCATATGCCCAGATATATGTTGCACTATACAGATGTGTATACAGACATATGCATGAATATACATGTGTTTGTACATGTAGACATATATCAAACTTTTATATGTATATATCCATATTCCTGTCATGTGTAAACCTCACGGTTGTGTATACTCTCCAAGATGTATCCCACCGTGTGTATCTGCTATGTGTACATTATGTTAAAATGACATATGTGATGCAACAGTCATATTACTAACAAGTACTACGCAATTGTGGTAGTAAAGGTAATTATTCAGTACTAATCAATATGTGCATTGGCAGATATATTGGAAAACAACAGCTGTCTTCACGGTGGTCATGACGTAGTGGTTAAGTGTTGTGACTTTAGTGTACAGAGTCCTGGGTTAGAGACCTGCAAGGGCTGTTCATTTTGTTGCTGGGCGGAACATGGGCTGTCAGATACAGAGTGGTTAAGGTGGTTTTGAGCAGTATTAAGCACTTTTGTGAGGTTTTGCATGAAGCTAAGCGGTGCTAAGCTACGGGTAAACATACGGGTGCTTACACAGTGTAGGCTTCTCTTACCAGTGCATAAATCAGCTTAGCTGCTATATTGGAGCAATGTTGACATCTGCTAAGCATGGTTTAGCCCTGGTAACTACTTCACACCACCTAGTCTGATAACATAGCAGGGTAAAGACATCTGTATAAAGTGTATGTAATGCCATGTACAATACCTGCATCCATGTGCTGTCATTACGGTAGCAAGGGGTGTGAATGTCATGTCTGGGACATAGACTGATGTGAGGCCTGTATAGCACTGTTATCCATGTGGCTTTGTTATACACAGGGTTAGTAGTCCAGGGTATGTGCTGTCACACTGGCATGTAGTGTATGATGGCAGTACTACTGTTGACAATGCCTACCCATGCAAGAGTAGAGTGCTAAATGTAGTAGTGACAACAGGCACACCTAAGGCATAGCTGTACTCTGAGGCCTCCCTGTTGTATCCCTGGTGTGTGAGCAGTGTCAAAGTATATAACCCCTACTGGGTAATGATCCGACATGTGGAATGTTACTGTAGACTACCGTCTGTACAGCACATGATAGAGAGGGCTCCTGACATGTAGTTATAGAATACATATTGTTATCAAATGTCTATCTGTCAACACATTCATCCTACGGCATAGCTACTTGCAATGCGGATAACTGTCAGTCCCTGTACATATGTGCAAATGGCAAGTATCCCAGTGGGATATGTACAGGCATCCTAAGCTTGACTGACACTGACATGTCTGCCCAGCTGTGTAAGAAATGGCACATATTGGAGATAACACCCTGTATGCACCACATGCCACGGGTACCTCCACTACACTACCACAGTCAACTGAACATGCTTGGGTACAGGTCTCCATCACAGACACTAACCATGTATAGTAATGCACATTGCATGCATGTCAACTTGATCATCTCAGTGGCCATGTGCAGGAGTCTCCTGGCAGAATGGCTGATGCATGTCACATCCACTCTGAGGGTCACCACAGTAGTGTCTGTTGATGGCTTGCCTGCTGCCACATGGCAGGTGGCAGGATACCACTGTACACACAACCCCTACACAACCCATCTCTCCTTGAACAATAGCTAGGTACACAGCTATAACCACCTGCAGAGATGGACCTCAGTACTGACACATGCATACATGTGCATGACTGAATATAGCAGTGTATGTGTGTTAGCACACCTGTACATGGGAATTCCATGAGAGCCTTCATAACCACCACAACACCTGTTTCCATGGCCAGTTGTGGCTGCTGCTGTATGGGACATTACATGTACCCTGTTAAGCTCCTCCCCATACCACCTACATGAGCCTTTCAGTACCATCATAACAGTGTTGTACAAATGGGTTGATAGGCATGTGATACCCATTGTGTTCTGGCAAGTGTGTGTATGTGCGCATGTCCATTTATCTGTAGGGTACAACATTCCGAGGCCACATACACCTATTACAATACCCATTGCCACACAGTGGTACAGATAGTGTTGTTGCAGCTCATTCATGAAGCATGACAATGCAACACCCTGCTATGCATGTGGCATGTGCATTAGATGCATATCCCTGTAGTACCAGTGTTGGGATCTACAATGGGTTGTATCACAGTCATGGCCAATGTGTGATGGTGGGTATATCAGACTGTCATCATGGGTTTCAGGGAGTACAATATCCACTGGGGGATGTGGGTGCTGTGTATACTGTCATTACACCAAGGTACATCCAGTATGTGTCCCATGTACCACATTATGGTTACCACTGTCACCATCAACCATACAGGTAACTGATACCACATGCCAGGTCAGTTATGCATGTGCTATGTGCAGCCTACCTGTTACACATTGGGCACATGGTCAAGTTAGTTAGCAGTGATAGGCCCTGGTCTCTTGGATGTGTGTCTGCCTGTTATGTGTCTGTTAATGTGTATATGAAGGTATGTCACACTATGTATTGCCCATATACACCCATTACATCCCCCATTAGCATACTGTACATGTCTGGTGATGTTATGCATGTAACATATAACCTGGGACACACCTCACCCTAAACGCTGTGTGGTGTGTGCAATGGAAGCCACGCACTACAGTATCACTACATACCTAGGTAGGGGTCTAGTCCCAGTGTTGCCAAGTAACAGTGTGTGTGTATGTGGATGGGTCTACATCAGGTTATAGATTATACATGCCCCAGCAGGTCACCTGTCCATGTGGCAGAGGCAATAACTGTTATACTAACCTGTGACGTGTTCAAGTGTACCTCTGATATGTCACAGCCATTGTGTCACCACAGTGCCATACCCCATTGTGGAATATGACTGCAGACCATCCTTGTGGTGACACATGTACATCTATAACATGAATGGATAACATTATGTTGTTGTGTCTTTTGGCTTATCCCGGTTAGGGGTTGCCACAGCAGAACTCCGGTCTGCTAATGATTGGCAGTAGATTTTTACATGCTGGCTTGCCGGGCCTAACACACAACCTTCATCAAAGGAATGCCCATTCACGCATGTCACCACACAGAAGACGCTCTAACTGAGAATTGAATGGGCAATGTGTAAATGTGAGGCGACAAAGTTACTGCAGCACCACCACCACAGTATATGAATGGTAACATTATAGAGATGACAATTAACCCATGTTACTAACAGCTATAATGCATCATTGCTGGATGGCTACATATATGCATTACACTTTACTCCTTACAACATGTTACACTGCAGTACTGTGGTACACTGTAGCACAGTCACCATGTGCATCAGATCCATATTAGTCTGTCCCTGCATTGATGGTATGGGTGACAGGGATATGGCACAGGTATCATCATATGCACAGGGTGTGTTGTTGGTTTGCCAGAGGCCGGGGGTGGGCCAGACATTTGACACCATGTGTGTGGGTGAGTGGTGTACTGAGGCAAAGTGGGCATGGTGATGTGGAGTGTGTAGGTATGGGTTGCCATAAGTGTGTTTGTGTAGTGTGTGGGTATACATGCACACAGTTCTGCAATGTGGCTGCCCTACACAGGTGTTTATGGACAGCTGCAGACCATACCCTGGAGGGTGTGCAGTTCAATGCCTCGCGCCAGGGATGCGTGGACTGTGCCTGCCAGGTTTCCATGGGCACATCCAGGTACAGGCCTTGATGTGCTACTCTCACCTGATGATGACAAATGTCCACTGGTACCAGGTCCCTCCTAAGACTGGCCAGGACCACGTGCTCGTGGCCTGCTGTGATGTGGTGTGGATAGCACCCTCCACACTACCGAGGCTGGTACTGCCACTATGGGAGCCCCTTGGGGTCCTAGCATGTCCACGTTGACTGCCAGCAGTTGGTGTTGCTGGCCTATCTCCACACGGCTATCGCCACACCCCACCACATGTTCAAGCACAGACATACCATAGTCGATGAGGGCCATCATCTCACCAGACCATCTATCCATGAGCTTGGTATAAGCACGGATGGCACCAGACAGTTCACTGATGTTGTCTGGTGTAAAGTTCCATACGTGCCTCGGCCACCATGACAGCCTGAAACATGTGCCTGCTGGTACCAGCTATGTCACCTCTGGCAGGGGCATGATGTCCAGCAGCCCTGCAACAAGAACCCTGGGACATCTGCCTATGTGGTGCCCTGCCGAACATCTGGCTATACTTGCTGCAACCAGACACAGAAGGCATGGTTAGCACACTTTCCTGTGCTCTGGCACCAAATGCCAGCTGTCCCTTAGCTATGGCCACTGTGATGGGGTATGTATAGGCATTGAAATTGTGTGCGGGGTTGGGGTGGCTAAAAGGGGGATGTCAAATGATGGCGCTGTTTTGGCCCTTGACAACCCCATCTGACTTTACAGACAGTTCCACATATATTTCCATGTGTTCCCCATCGTGCATCACACTTGGTAGCATACAGACATTGGTACCATTCATTAACATATCAGTCTTCTAAATGCCTAGACAAGTGATCACAACACAAGACCTGTTACTACATTACCTGCCTGACCTGAGTGTAGTGGTTTTAGATGGCCTCACTGCTGTCATTCATTGTTCACTCTGTGTATGTTCAGACATCATGAGCATGGCCCCTATATGTCTGGGCTACTATGTTCACTCCATAATATCATGCACTGGTGTGTCATGTGTATGTATTACTAAGTACATGCCAGATATGCTGCTCAATCAGCCTATCATGTGACAACTGTAATATATGGATACACTCCCTGGTGTGGACTAGCACTTTCCCGATGCATCTATACTGCTGAATATGCGGGTTGTAGGTTACCTCTCTGCTGAATGTGGTATTAAGGATATACCAGGTGTCTACCTTCCCTTTCAATGCCTGTTCCATGCTACATACCTTATTATACTATCATCTGTCCTGTGATTACATACATGACAAGTATTCCTGGTATGTAATGTGGCAGTCCATGTCCATGTCCATGATCCCAAAGGGAGGTACTGCTGTATGAACACCCCACAACCACACATGTGCATACATGGCCACCCACACAAACACACACATACACATGCACACACACATCCTACATGCATCAACCACCCTCCACTTCACCAGAGTGACCCTACAAACAAACTAACTACCCACCAGGATGCACACACACACACACACACACACACACACACACACACACACACACACACACACAGGTGAGATTGCACGACGATAGTTCACACAGTCCTAGTACCCATCTGTCAAGATGCATAACATATGATACGCAACAGCATGCAGTGCAGCTATAGTTAATCCATGCTAGCAACAGTATACATGTGTGTGATGCATGTGCTGTGTCACTAGGTGATGCCCCTTCCCCTGGATGCCACTGCACCCATGTACACAGTATTGCTGTGCACCTGTTCTGCACCCTGTCATGTACTGTGTACCACAACTCATAGGTGTACAGTCCATTGCTGAGTGTGTACTACTGTGTTAGTTATGTCAGCTTTAATGCTCACAGCCTCTATGTTTTTCAGCAACACATACCTGGGATGATATGTGGACAGATGTCATTTGTTAATGCCTGATGTCTGATTTACAGCTCTCAACATCAGTGGACCATGTATGACCAATCCAATACTCTTACACTGGCAACCATCAGAGCATACCATGGCTATGAGGGGTGTACACACCCTTATTGATATGATGCACACATCCTTAATAATCTGCCATGGGACCACATCATCACATATCTTAACAGTACATGAGCCCAATATATGACATATGTCCTGTACTTTCATATGCAGTGTCTACGGAATAAGTTAGGTGTGCGGATGCTGACTGTGATGTATACACTCTGTGTGTGCATATGTGTGCACACCCTTATTATGATGGTATGTTGCACCTCCTGTTATGTGTACTACAGCAGTCACTACTCCTGGCAGGAGTGTACTAGCATGGGCCATCTGCATTTGCTAGTGTATGTTTAGTCTGGCCTACACATGTTCCCTAATCTGCATGACTGCTAGGTCTACTCATGTGCACATCCCTTGGTGTTCACACACTGCCTTCACTATTGCTGTGGGGGTAGGATTACATCTGCTACAGTTCCTAAACCTGACTATGTGCAGACACGGCCATTCATAGCATCCTTAGGATCCCTGCTGCAGTGCACTGACATGCCATGATGACACCCCCTCTTCAGCCTTTATGCAGAATCTTGACAAGTAAGCCCTACACATGTGTGTCAATTTGCAGTGTTCCATACACTGAACACCACATGTTACAGCCTAGTCCCAGCTGATAATGTGGACCACAGTAATGCCTTATGCCATAGTGTAACTCTGCAGCAGTTGCCATCATCCCTACAGGTGTATATACTGGTGTTGCACTGTATATGGGTGTTGTTTCAAACATGTCCCTACTGTAGGCCATGTCTCCCACCATTATGTTACTCCCTGTGAACACATTCCGCAATGGCATGATGTTAGTTATCATGCAGGTGTCTGACATACTCTTCCAATACCCCATCATGGTCACCCCTGTAATGGGTGCATTTAACAGCAACAATACATGTACATGTACAGCATACGTTCTGGTACGTGTGTTAGATGTGTGCATGAAATGCACCATTGCCATTACATGCCAGGTGTATTGGCAAGCATCTACATAAACCATACTCAACAGCTACAGGCTGCTGCCTTGGTGGTATCCCAGAGGGACCTACATAAGAGGATGAGAGATGCAAAGTCAGTGGCCACACCTGTGGCATTGCTATAGAGTGGGTGCAGCATTACAATACATCAACAGTGCATGTCCACAATACTACCACATATGCACATCTGTTTATCACTACTATGCAGCAACAAAATATATCTATGACATGTCAGATATGCATGATCTAGCTGTACTGATGCAGGTGTATATGCAACAGTGGTCTACCGTTGTGCCCTGTGGCCTTATCTGCACAATCCTCAGCTGGTGTGTGGGTGGCACCAACCTCCACAAATGCATCTGCCAGTTGCGGCTGTGTGGATGGGCAGGTGCCACGAGGCTGGCTAAGGGCTGCTCCACACATGTCAGGAGATGGATGGCATGACCCCCATAGTCAGATGATCCCGGGCTGCAGCAGCACGCCAATGGACATTGCGAAGCAGGTCAGAACAATGATGCTGGAACAGCTCATAACTGCAGTTGTGCAGTCCGACATCATTGAACCTGTGGACTAGGTCATTCCACAGGGCGGTCTGCTCCTGCTGATCATGGGTGGCCCAGCCAAACAAGATTGCATAGAGCTGTATGAGGCCATTCAGCAGGATTTCATTTGCAGCTGCTGTGTAGGCTGGCAGCCTTTCATCGGACATCGTGCCTGAAAGACATAAAGATGGACACAGGTGTAAGCAAGTCATGCAGCAAGGTTACCACAATTCTTAATGCACATCACTGTCACCCCCCAACCATATCGGTGACAACAAACTGTACACACAACTCAATAGGTATGGCTACAGCATACCTACCAGTGGGGCAGATATTGTACTGTACCATGCTTTGTGAAATGTGTTTGTAGCCATGTTCTCTCTTTACACTATCATTGCTGGCCTGTTACAGATTATTCACCTGCATGCCATTGTCAGGTCCACAATGGTTCTATATATGCCTGTGGTATGCTTACTATGTGTTTGCTGCACATCTGAAATTCTGTGCTATTGGGGTTATCTATGCATGCTGTTGGACATGTTCCGGGATTGTGTAGACTATTACTATCAACATATGTTCTATAACAGTGACACAATAGCATGTATATGTACTATTGGCCAGCAGAACCACCTCTCCAAACTCAGCTGCCCATGTTACCAGGCCACATCACATGTGTGACCCACTATGGGACCTCCTCATGTACTGGTCCAACAATACCGTCAGGGGAACCAACCCAGGATGTTGTCCCCACTTGGGGGTGCACACAGACATGCTCCTGTCCCCTGAGGTAAGGTCCAGGGTCTATTCCATAACGGCCTCTACAGACACATGTGGGATGTGCTACATCACCTTGAGGTACCCAGTACACATTCACATGGCCCACATGCTCCTCCTGATCAGCATCCAGGCCAGGTACCTTTACGACATGGACAGCTGTTGTGAGTAGCAGTGGGTGGGAGGCTTGTCCCCACTGTGTCCATATTGGGCACCATGGAACATCCACATCACAGACCACACACACACACACACACACACACACACACACACACACCATCCAGGGTGTTTACCTACCACATGTGTCACATACCACCCCTGTAGGCTGTCCTCTATCTACCAACGCTGACCACCTCCACAACTATACCTGCCATACTTCCCCATATTCCCATTCCATACTTCACAGACATGGGCAATGTGGTCCCAACAACGGGTTCACGTGTTACATACCCATCCATGTTGCACACACTGACAGCTGTAGATATGTGTTTGTATTGGTATGTGTGCTGTTTCCTCACACATAGCATCCATCACTGTGGTAGCAATATAGAGAACATGTATTTACATACATATATGTTTGCGCGTGTGTTTGTATATATGTAGACATGTATAGGGTTGTGGCAGTCCATGTCCATGTCCATGATCCCAAAGGAGGTACTGCTGTATGAACACCCCACAACCACACATGTGCATACATGGCCACCCACACAAACACACATACACATGCACACACATCCTACATGCATCAACCACCCTCCACTTCACCAGAGTGACCCTACAAACAAACTAACTACCCACCAGGATGCACACACACACACACACACACACACACACACACACACACACACACACACACAGGTGAGATTGCACGATAGTTCACACAGTCCTAGTACCCATCTGTCAAGATGCATAACATATGATACGCAACAGCAGTATGCAGTGCAGCTATAGTTAATCCATGCTAGCAACAGTATACATGTGTGTGATGCATGTGCTGTGTCACTAGGTGATGCCCCTTCCCCTGGATGCCACTGCACCCATGTACACAGTATTGCTGTGCACCTGTTCTGCACCCTGCCATGTACTGTGCACCACAACTCATAGGTGTACAGTCCATTGCTGAGTGTGTACTACTGTGTTAGTTATGTCAGCTTTAATGCTCACAGCCTCTATGTTTTTCAGCAACACATACCTGGGATGATATGTGGACAGATGTCATTTGTTAATGCCTGATGTCTGATTTACAGCTCTCAACATCAGTGGACCATGTATGACCAATCCAATACTCTTACACTGGCAACCATCAGAGCATACCATGGCTATGAGGGGTGTACACACCCTTATTGATATGATGCACACATCCTTAATAATCTGCCATGGGACCACATCATCACATATCTTAACAGTACATGAGCCCAATATATGACATATGTCCTGTACTTTCATATGCAGTGTCTACGGAATAAGTTAGGTGTGCGGATGCTGACTGTGATGTATACACTCTGTGTGTGCATATGTGTGCACACCCTTATTATGATGGTATGTTGCACCTCCTGTTATGTGTACTACAGCAGTCACTACTCCTGGCAGGAGTGTACTAGCATGGGCCATCTGCATTTGCTAGTGTATGTTTAGTCTGGCCTACACATGTTCCCCTAATCTGCATGACTGCTAGGTCTACTCATGTGCACATCCCTTGGTGTTCACACACTGCCTTCACTATTGCTGTGGGGGTAGGATTACATCTGCTACAGTTCCTAAACCTGACTATGTGCAGACACGGCCATTCATAGCATCCTTAGGATCCCTGCTGCAGTGCACTGACATGCCATGATGACACCCCCTCTTCAGCCTTTATGCAGAATCTTGACAAGTAAGCCCTACACATGTGTGTCAATTTGCAGTGTTCCATACACTGAACACCACATGTTACAGCCTAGTCCCAGCTGATAATGTGGACCACAGTAATGCCTTATGCCATAGTGTAACTCTGCAGCAGTTGCCATCATCCCTACAGGTGTATATACTGGTGTTGCACTGTATATGGGTGTTGTTTCAAACATGTCCCTACTGTAGGCCATGTCTCCCACCATTATGTTACTCCCTGTGAACACATTCCGCAATGGCATGATGTTAGTTATCATGCAGGTGTCTGACATACTCTTCCAATACCCCATCATGGTCACCCCTGTAATGTCGTGCATTTAACAGCAACAATACATGTACATGTACAGCATACGTTCTGGTACGTGTGTTAGATGTGTGCATGAAATGCACCATTGCCATTACATGCCAGGTGTATTGGCAAGCATCTACATAAACCATACTCAACAGCTACAGGCTGCTGCCTTGGTGGTATCCCAGAGGGACCTACATAAGAGGATGAGAGATGCAAAGTCAGTGGCCACACCTGTGGCATTGCTATAGAGTGGGTGCAGCATTACAATACATCAACAGTGCATGTCCACAATACTACCACATATGCACATCTGTTTATCACTACTATGCAGCAACAAAATATATCTATGACATGTCAGATATGCATGATCTAGCTGTACTGATGCAGGTGTATATGCAACAGTGGTCTACCGTTGTGCCCTGTGGCCTTATCTGCACAATCCTCAGCTGGTGTGTGGGTGGCACCAACCTCCACAAATGCATCTGCCAGTTGCCGGCTGTGTGGATGGGCAGGTGCCACGAGGCTGGCTAAGGGCTGCTCCACACATGTCAGGGGAGATGGATGGCATGACCCCCCATAGTCAGATGATCCCCCCCCCCCCCCCGGGCTGCAGCAGCACGCCAATGGACATTGCGAAGCAGGTCAGAACAATGATGCTGGAACAGCTCATAACTGCAGTTGTGCAGTCCGACATCATTGAACCTGTGGACTAGGTCATTCCACAGGGCGGTCTGCTCCTGCTGATCATGGGTGGCCCAGCCAAACAAGATTGCATAGAGCTGTATGAGGCCATTCAGCAGGATTTCATTTGCAGCTGCTGTGTAGGCTGGCAGCCTTTCATCGGACATCGTGCCTGAAAGACATAAAGATGGACACAGGTGTAAGCAAGTCATGCAGCAAGGTTACCACAATTCTTAATGCACATCACTGTCACCCCCCAACCATATCGGTGACAACAAACTGTACACACAACTCAATAGGTATGGCTACAGCATACCTACCAGTGGGGCAGATATTGTACTGTACCATGCTTTGTGAAATGTGTTTGTAGCCATGTTCTCTCTTTACACTATCATTGCTGGCCTGTTACAGATTATTCACCTGCATGCCATTGTCAGGTCCACAATGGTTCTATATATGCCTGTGGTATGCTTACTATGTGTTTGCTGCACATCTGAAATTCTGTGCTATTGGGGTTATCTATGCATGCTGTTGGACATGTTCCGGGATTGTGTAGACTATTACTATCAACATATGTTCTATAACAGTGACACAATAGCATGTATATGTACTATTGGCCAGCAGAACCACCTCTCCAAACTCAGCTGCCCATGTTACCAGGCCACATCACATGTGTGACCCACTATGGGACCTCCTCATGTACTGGTCCAACAATACCGTCAGGGGGAACCAACCCAGGGGATGTTGTCCCCACTTGGGGGTGCACACAGACATGCTCCTGTCCCCTGAGGTAAGGTCCAGGGTCTATTCCATAACGGCCTCTACAGACACATGTGGGATGTGCTACATCACCTTGAGGTACCCAGTACACATTCACATGGCCCACATGCTCCTCCTGATCAGCATCCAGGCCAGGTACCTTTACGACATGGACAGCTGTTGTGAGTAGCAGTGGGTGGGAGGCTTGTCCCCACTGTGTCCATATTGGGCACCATGGAACATCCACATCACAGACCACACACACACACACACACACACACACACACACCATCCAGGGTGTTTACCTACCACATGTGTCACATACCACCCCTGTAGGCTGTCCTCTCTATCTACCAACGCTGACCACCTCCACAACTATACCTGCCATACTTCCCCATATTCCCATTCCATACTTCACAGACATGGGCAATGTGGTCCCAACAACGGGTTCACGTGTTACATACCCATCCATGTTGCACACACTGACAGCTGTAGATATCTGTTTGTATTGGTATGTGTGCTGTTTCCTCACACATAGCATGCAGCACTGTGGTAGTAATATAGAGAACATGTATTTACATACATATATGTTTGCGTGTGTGTTTGTATATATGTAGACATGTATATATATATATATATATATATATATATATATATATATATATATATAAATGTGTAGCTATATATAATGCATATATGTGTTCATATATACGTGTCTACACATGGGCATCTGTATATTTGTGGACATATATATATATATATATATATATATATATATATATATATATATATATATATATATACACATATGCATACCTATATGTGGGGTACATTCAGCCATCATATCCACAATCTCACAACACCTTCCTGCACAGCTGCACTGTTCTGCCTTTCTACAATACAGACAGGTGACACATATGGACTCAGCCTGACATTAGGGGGTATATGTAAGGCCAGATTGCAGGTAACCCTATTACACACCTATGGCATTCCTGCATGCTACAATACAGGTTAACCTGAGTATCCTACAAGAGATGGGCTGTGGAACCCACATGTCCATCATTATAGCATTACTTCCACCACCAGCTATTGGCCACGTAATATACATACTTCCCATTACACAACACACACTATGATGGCTTACATCTTATCAGTCAGTGCTGCTCTGTACAGTTGATGGGTATGGCCCACTACCCACAGGGACGGACTCTATTGTCCTTAGCAGTTGTTCAGCTGAACATCAATAAAACAACAACACCTGATGGCACATACAAATCATTCCACATCATCTATCCCATTATTATGGACCAAGTACTACAGTGGACTACATACATATATACTTCCCACACCTGTTCTGTTTTTTTTTTTCTGTTCCTTACACGCACACTTTCTCTCTCTCTCTCTCTCTCTCTCTCTCTCTCTCTCTCTCACACACACTCTCAGTCTCCCTCCAGTAAATAAAATGAGCTGCTTTGCATAGATTGCAGCATGGAATTTGTAGGTGATGCACATAATCAGGTGATGGCCTCTGCAACAATCAGTGTCCTCCACTTGCTACCTGCATGCAGCATGCTGTGTAGTACTTCCAATTACCACTGTCATGGCAACCACCTACTATAAAACCCTACATCATGTGGGCATTGTCCCTTTACCTTTCCTGTATGATGGACATCGTCCTGTGTGTGGGCAGCAGTGTTACAGACAGCATGTAGCAATACCTCTTACAGGAGAACCTGCACACTCAGGCTAGCTAGATATTTGTAGGAGGTTCCAGAACTACAGACAGAGTGTGAGTAGTGTTGTTGTATGCATTGTATAGCACTGGTGTTACAGGGTTTGTGTGTACATAACTATTTTAACTTGGAATGCATTCTGTCTGCATAGCTCTCAACTGTGGGCCTATCCACTTGATGGCCAGAGGTGTATCTATTATGTTTTATCTGTTCACCACAGAGGTCTTGTGTCAGATATATCACTGGCAGTGTGTGTGCTGAGTGCTATCAGTAAATGGCTACATCCATTTCTGTTTCTATCTTCATATTTCTGACCAAGGGTATGTTGCAAACTATGCTGTAAGACCAGCTACTTGCTTAGTGTATGACAACAGTTTTACACATATGAGCCTATGTTCCAGCTTCTATCCACCACCTAAATACCAGGCTTTGTACATATGACATGCTGTCAGGGGTTGTTATGTAGTGGGCTGTGAGTATGTCATGCTGCCATTCCTGACATCAGTCCACGGCTGTTGTGTCCCCCACACATACTGTGAGTTTGGGTCCATATATGTGTGGGCTTCAACTACACCATACATGTGTGCCCTTATGCACTCCAGAAGCCAGTGTATGTAACAGTGGTATATGGCCCTGTATTACTGAGTCTGGGGGGATGCACCATAACTAACCTAGGCTGTTGCAACATGTGGGGGTATCAGGGGTAAGCTGCCTTAAGGTATCTGGATGTGCATTACTATACAATTCACCTTGGGTAATTGCAGGCCTACTTCCTCCTGCCATGCAGACTGTTCTGTTTGTCAGTGTGATTGTGATGGTGTCAGTTATGCCTTGTTATGTAAGAGATACATCCCATTGTGTCAACTGAGGTGTTTACCCACTAGGGATTGTGTACAGAGTGTAGATAGTGGCTGCTGGACTATACATCTGCATTACTTACTGTTGATTAATTGGTACTCTGTGGCCCAGTCTGTCTTTACTATTGTACTACTTGAAGGCCTGGGCCTGGACAGCAACATATGTAAACCTTTCCAGACTACTGTATTAATATAACTACTTCACAGTTGCATTACTCTGTTTATATGAATGTCAATGTCTAAACAGCTATATGACATGGAATATACAACTGTAATAGAATACAAATAAAGCTTTCCCATGTATGTAAACCTGTATATGGTGTTATATCCTTTGACCTCTCTGTGGGTATATGTTGCAGGCAACAATTGTCATCTGTATGGGTGGCTCATACAGTGACAAGTTGGTAAGGTTGCAACTGTAGACAAAGTGGCAGTTCCATATTGTGTGGACCTTCTACATATGTATCTTCCTATACATATCTGTGTGTGTGTGTATGTGTAGTTACACACACACACACACACACACACACACACACACACATATATATATATATATATATATATATATATATATAAATATCTGTATCTGCATATATGTGTCTGTGTATATGTATCCTAGGGATGTCGATTGCTTCCACATTGTACATTCGTTATGGTAGCCAGACTGTACTGCATGATATGTTACTGATACCAGCCTGACATCATACAGGTGGGATGGAGTACTGCTAACATCTTTTGCCCATGCTGTGTCAGGTCCTGGTTATGGGATCTGCAACAGTTGGTATTGTATTGTATTGCAGATCAGATGTGTTTGACTTAAGGTATCTGGATGTGCGTTACTATACAATTCACCTTGGGTAATTACAGGTCTACTTCCTCCTGCCATGCAGACTGTTCTGTTTGTCATATACATATATGTGTGTGTGTGTCTATATATTTCTATATATGTATCTATATCTACATATATAGATATATTATATGTATTTAGATATTAATATATATACACATCTATATATATATATATATATATATATATATATATATGAATATATATATATATATATATATATATATATATATATATATATATATATCTACACACACACACACCCACACACACACACACACACACACACACACACACACACACACACACACACACACACACACACACACACATACCTCTACATGTTAAAATACATTTCCTGTACTGTTGAATGACTGGGCTGGATGATATGTTTGTGAAAACATCAGGGTTATGTGTATCTGCATAGCTAAGTAGTAAATCGCTTTGTCTGTGGTGTACAGGGTCCTGGGTTTGAGCAATGCAATGGCTGTTTATTTTGTTGCTGGGCAGAACAAGGGCCATTGGATACAAAGGGATTAAGGTACTTTTATGCAGTTGTAAGCGGGTTTGCACTGGTTTGCGCAGAGGTAAGCACCGTTAACTTCCGGTTACAGTTTCTTATACTGATTTAGTTTCTCAGTTGCTTAAACTGTGTAGGCATTGCTTACTCCCATGCAAACAGGCTTAAACCCACTTAATGCTGCTTAAAAGTGTTTACTCCCACTTACCCCATGCTAATTTCTTTAAATGAAAAGAAAAAAGGGTTGATAGGATAGTGGTGAAAAAGGGGCACAAAGAGGAAAAGACAGTGAGGAAAATAGCTATGGATGTGCAGGAGGGTGTAGGGAAGGACCATAGCTGCCCATTTCTTCTACAGCAACTGCTGTACATATACACTGACTTTGGAGGTAGATTTGGACACTCAAACCCATGAGAGAGGGGTGAGGACAACAATAATATGTTGTGATGCCAATTAGACCTTTTAAATGTGTCCAGTGGACATGTGCGAAATGGACAGCTATGTATGGGGCGAGATTTTTTGGGGGGAACAGATTGCCCTTTTTTTTCAGCTGAGAGCGGGATGTTGAGGAGGGATAGTAGGTATATTTGGGGAGGTAGGTTAGGTAGGTTAACAGACAAGACAAACAAGATGCATACAGGGGCAGAATATGACACATGTGGGGGGTAAACACCTTGATGGAGAGGGGTGTTGGGAAATCAGAAGCCCATGAGCCCCTAGTGGAAACAGTGGGACTGAGATCCCCACCCATGGGCAGTTACCACTGCACCTTCATAGCCCCAAAGGTGGCTGTGGTGGGTGCTGAGTCGGAGAGCCAGCTCGACCCTCTAGTCATGACATGTGGCCCTCGAGCTTGTGTAAAAGATCTCCAAACTGCTGATCAAGCTCTCTACACACCACAACCCTGACGGCGATGGGTGACAGCTTCCTGTCCTCACCCGCTCTTGGGGGGGGCATCCCCTGAAGTGGTTCCACCCAAAGGTAGTGCAGGACCAATGAATGAGGAGGTCCTGGGTTGGGCCCCAGACATGCTGGTGCCCAGTTCCACAGCCAGCTGAGGTGGGACAGGTGGGTCTCTTGGACCCGCATTCCCATAAGTGCCATGGTGTTTATGGTGTATCAGCATAGGTGGGTTAGTAATAGTCAACACATTCCAAGGTTAGGTATAACAGCATGCATAGATATTCCCATTAACCCAAACACCAGATACAGAACAGTTGCATAGCATGGGACCACAGTGGTAATAACAACAGCATGCAAGTACATTAATGACACTATGCCACCAATGTCAGAGTATTTCAACATAGCACATGCATAGAAACATATTTAAATATTTATCAACCAATAGGACATATGTCCCAAAATAACAGTGGAGTCATCACATACCAGTTTAGGTGGGTATTTAGTGTATTGTTGGAGATATGGTGGGGTGAGAGAAAGATGTCAATTAACAACTATTATATTCCTGTAGTTTGCATTACTTTCCTAGTCAGTGCTGTTATCTATACCTTACAAGTATTACTACACTACCCTACTGCCTTAGTTTGGCCAGTGATATGGCTGTTACCTTTACACATGAACTGGTTTAACCTGCAGTATACACCTCTTACCTGGTATACCTGTAGCGGAATTGTTTGTTAACACTAACTGTTTCTACACATACAGCCAGATTCTGGGCTGATGTTACGCACATACCTGTCCTTCTCTTTATGTGCAGGCTCTGACCATGTCTTGACCACATGCAGATGAACCAGGACATATGTAGACTATTGCCCTCTTCAACCTTTAGTGACTTACAACACTCTTATACAGGAATTCCTACACAGTTATATTATGTAGTATAGTGTGGGAGACAGTGATCAGTGATTAGTGATACCTTATTATTTTCAGAGCAACTGCAACACTCACAATTCCATACAATACCAGAGTAAACAATACGAGTACAGGGTATCAAGCTTTTATTTCTTGGCACAGTGTTCGTATTCGACGTACCTGTTTGTTAGCACTACCTGAATGTTGCCACACAAATTACCAGATTTCACATTAGTATTATGCACATACATCTCACTCTGTTGCTATACACACTCTGGTCACAGCTTGACAACATGGTGGTGTAAATGGGACATACATGGCTTATTACTCTCATAAGAGTGGGAGGAGAGGCTGGACTCTGTCCTTCTGAGCTGGGAATTTCTGGTTAAAGCTTATAGTGCCTGCATATTTGAACTGCTTCTTACTGAAATTGGTACACCTCGTTTGCTGTAGCATAGACTAGATCCAGGCCTGCTGAATCTAGCTTTGTTTGTATAACATGAGCACTAATCCAGGCATTCTTTAAAGTATTCAGTTGTATTTATTACTGCTGGTAGTAACTTGATTAAAGCGTAGCTATCATTTCTAAGTCTTTTGGATTAAGCACTTGGGCTTCAGACCAGTTGTTTTACATTAGGAAGGTTTGTGGCCTGCACTGTGGTGACAGGACAGGTAGCTTACATCGTTCTAAGTTGGGATCTGCTGATTGAGAGCTCAGTGTCTGTTATTCTAAAAGTGTATTAGTTCTGGTTTAAGCACTTGGGCTTCAGGCCAGTTATTTTACGTTAAGAAGGATTGCGGTCTGCACTCTTGTGGGAGGAGAGGCTGGACTCTGCCCTTCTGAGCAGGGAATTTCTGGTTAGAGGCTTATAGTGCCTGCATATTCTAACTGTTTCTTACTGAAATTGGTACATCTTGTTTGCTGTAGCATAGACTAGATCCAGGCCTGCTGAATCTAGCTTTATTTGTATGCTTGTTGTTTGTTTATTTCCCTGAAATGCTAATTCCACCTAAAACACAGCCTTTTAGCACTTCTGTGGATCCCTAGTGATATCTGCATTGCTTACTGTACTTATTTCCTTGTTTCACTTGAAAGAAAGTTACTCTGTTTGTCGTTTTTGCATTTAAGTTACCTGTAGCACATTGCATTTAAGTTACCTGGCACTTGCTCACTAAAGCAATTATATAAGTCAGCTCTAAAAAATTAAAAGCACTACACTCTCACAAACTCCCCTTGAGTACCTTGTTCCCCATTGGCCCTTTTTTTCAATTATAAAGGAATTCCCAATACTATTCTAGCATGTCCAAAGGTCAGTTGTCAATCACCTCTCCGGTCCAGCTGGTGAATCTGAGAATCTTGAGGCAATGTTACAACTGCCTCTTGTACACAGACAACCCTCTCCTCCTCCCAACAAATTCCAACACATGTGAGAGATGCAACCATATAGCCAAACTGGACGCTAAGCTCTCTCAACTCAGTACTGGTGTAACCAGTCAGGAGGAGAAGGAAACCACACTCACTACAATTCCAGTCTCACATAGTCCTACCACGACAACAAACCAAACACATAAACACACAAAAGCATACTCGGAGGCTCTAAATAAAAATCTGCCTAAGCAGCAGAGACCTCCAAAGCAGACACCCAAGCAACCGCTACCCCAAAACAAAACACGTGCAACACATAGCTCACAAAGCCAGTGTGCCGAACAGTCACAGCCCTTAAGGCTAAACAACACACTTGATACACTTGTAGTAGGCGACTCTATCGTCAGGCACACTGACGTCCCGCTCACCAGGCTGAACAAGGAGAAGGTCACGGTGAGCTGCCTGTCGGGAGCTAGGATCCGCCACATAACACAAGCACTCAGGTCACTCCAAGGCAAGTACAAATATGACTCAGTCATTGTCCATGCTGGTGTGAATGACCTGAGACGTACCTCCCTGGACTACATGAAAAGAGACATAGAGGAGCTCTCTGATCATGTAGCCCAGGCCGGTATGACCCTGACCTTGAGTAGCATCTTACCCTCACCAAGAATGATGCCACAATATGAAGACAAGATGATCAATTTCAACAACTGGCTTAAGTGTTGGTGTCATTCAAAGGGGATCAAATGCCTGTCAGCCTGGGATGACATGCTCGACAAGCCACGATGCTTCACTAGGGACAGCTTGCACCTGTCACCCCTGGGCTTTCGGATATTGGCAAAGGCCCTTGCTACCCCCATAGTGCCTTTTTAGGCAAGGCTCAAAAGACAAACCCACCTCCATAGGTATCACAAGGGATAAGAAACTAAGAGTAATGCTACTCAACGCCAGAAGTCTAAACCTCAAGATGCACGTACTCAAAACTCTCCTTAGCATGGAGAACATCGATATCTGTGCAGTAACAGAAACCTGGTTCAAGGCTCCCGAGAGCACCACAGCACTAACAGGTTATACCTCATACCATGCTTTTCCGCCCCAAAACATGGAATGAACCACAAAAGGAGGGGGAGTATCAATATTCGTCAAAAATACCCACACCTCCAGGTTGGTGGCACAGCACGAAGCATCAGAGACTATCCATGTGCAACTAACTGTGGGTAAAACTGCCTTCCAGTTTATAGCCTGCTACAGACCACCCTCCCAAACACGGGAACCCCACTTGGCCTTCCTGAGAATACTGGAAAATATGAAGGTCTCTCCAAACACCATTATACTGGGCGACTTCAACTACCCAAACATAGACTGGGAGCATTACTCTAGCTCCAACACCCTAGCAAAAGGTTCCTAGAATTCATAAACTCAAATGCTATGGAACAACTTGTTACCACTCCCACAAGAGGGGAAAACATACTGGACCTGATCATCACCAACATGGGGACACTATGCTCCAGACCAGAAGTGTATCCCTCACTGGTAAGATCAGACCATAAACTAATCTCACTGGATATTCACATCCCGACCCCACCCCCTGCCCAGAAAACCACAGTGAAAAACTTCTCTAAAGCAAATTTCATACGCCTCAAAACCAAGGCGAAATCCTTCAAAGCCCCCGGGCCTGTGGAAAATACGGCCCAGACCGCAGAATCCTTTATAAACACATTCTATGAACACCTTCAGGAATGCATGGATCATGTAATCCCAAATAAAACCAAGACCCAGTCCTCCAAAGGCAGACGTCCTGTCTGGTGGACCCCAGCCTTAAACAAACTATACAATAGAAGGAGGAAGCTACTACATGATAGAGCAAAATCCCAAAAAGGGAAGGCATCTCTGATCAGTATTAGCAAAAAACTACGGGCACTCATAAAATCGTCTAAGACCAGCTTCGAGAGAAAAATTGCACAGGACACTAAGGATAATCACAAGGCTTTCTTTAGTTATATTAGGAACCTGGGTGGGAATTCCCAGATATGCTCAGAATTAGTCCAAAATGACAAAAATTACACCGAGCCCACAGACATTGCCAACATCCTAGCTGACAGGTTCAGTGCAAACTTCTCCCCCCTCTCCCCACCAAAAGGGTAAATATCTATCCCAACAGAGTGCTGCCCCCCTGACATCTCAGATGCTCAGGTAAGAGCCGCCCTCTCCAAAGCAAAAACACAGCATCAATGGGACCAGATGGTGTCCCGGGCTCGTCCTACATGAACTCCAAGAAGAGCTAAACCCAAACATAAAACTACTGTTCAATCTTAGCCTTACTACAGGATATGTACCCAAAGAGTGGCGTACAGCAACAGTGGTCCCTCTCCACAAAGGTGGTGCCTCAACGGATCCTGGAAACTATTGCCCCATAAGCCTGACTAGCTTGGTCTGCAAAGCTATGGAAAGGATCATCATGGACCTCATAAATAAAGATATTGGGACCTACAGACACTGGATCCTACCCAGTTTGGCTTTGTTAAGGCAGATCCTGCCTCTTAAACCTGATTGATTTCTTTGAAACAGTCACCAAGGCCATTGACGAGGGAAGGTGGTCCACACAGCCTACCTGGACCTCGCAAAAGCCTTCGATACAATACCCCACTCGGGCATTATAGATAAGCTCACCAGCTTAAGTATAAACCCCTATGTCACTAGATGGGTTGCAAACTGGCTCAAGGACAGAACCCACATGGTTAGAATTGCTGGAGCCATGTCAGACTCCAAACCAGTTACAAGTGGCATCCCACAAGGCTCAGTCCTGAGACCTCTCTTGTTCGGTATATATTTCTCGGCGGTACAGGCCAACACGGAAGGACTGTGGCTGACCAAGTTCACAGATGACTACAAACTGGGTGCCATAATCAACTCTCCAGCCGACACAAGCATCCTCCAAAAGGGCCTCATAGAAACAGACAACTGGTGCCAGAGCCATGGCCTCAAGCTAAACACCAAAAAGTGTATAGTCATCCCCTTTGGCAAAAACAAAGTGCCCACAAATTACCACATAGGTGGTAATCCATTAAGTACAGAAGAAGTCATTAGGGACCTAGGGACCCAAGTTGATAACAATCTCTTATTTGACAACCACGTGGCCAAAGTGGTTAGAAAAACATTTTATATTGCCCACCTAATCATGAAGGGATTCACATCTAGATCAGGGGAGGTCATCGTACCTCTTTACTCATCTCTCATCAGGCCCATAATTGAGTACAATGCCCCTTTTGGGATGTACCTTACCAGACACCTGCAGCAACTGGAAAGACCCCAAAAGTACCTCACCAAGAGGATCAAAGGGCTCAAACAGATGCCATATGCTGCCCGGTTAAAGAAACTCCAGCTCTACTCAGTGGCATACTGCCTGCTCAGAGGCGATCTGTGCCTGACGTATAAAGCCATGTCCAATCTGGAATTAATGGATGTGCTGCACCTCAGAAAATCCAAATCCCATCGAGCTACGCGCTCGAGAGACTTGAACCTCAGCACTGAAATAAATAGGACATGCTGGAGGGACAGATTCATAACCCAGAGGCTTCCTTCACTCTGGAATAAAATCCCAGTCTAGGTTAGGCAGAGTCCCACATTGACTCTCTTCAAGAGGAATCTTGATGAGTGGATGGGAGATCGTAGGTTTACCCCGGCTATCACTTCTGTGTCACTGTTAGACAGAGGCACAGTATACTAACCTCAAAAAAAGGCATAGCAAAATTAATTTAAAATGGGTGGCGAAAGCCAAAAACACTCTGGCTAGGCTTATAAATGCCCTTGGGCAGATAGCCTAGTATGAACCTATGAACCTATGAACCTATAAGATTTTGGGGAGTTGCTAGGGTGAAAGGTTTGTTTTCATAGATGTGTGACAATACGTTGTATTTCCTATTTGCTGCCTAAACATCTGGGACCATCCCACTGATTTCTCAGGGGGACAGGGTGACAGGCAGCAGATATGGGCCCATATACTGAACAATCTGGACTTATCTCTACAGTTTTGGGGTATGATTCTGTATCCAGCCTACTTCCACTCCCAAGATTCAGACCATGGCTGTGTCTGCTAAAACTAAAACATTGTCCATCACAGCTGTGTGTGCTATATAGATATTGCTGTATATTGCCTATCTCCTTTCTGTCTTATAATTCTCCTCTGGTTTTACATTCTGACCTTGTATTACAACACTCTTATACAGGATTTCCTAGACAGTTATATTATGTAGCACAGTGTGGGTGACAGTAATGAGTAATACCTTATTATTCAGAGCAACTGCATCAGTCACAACGCCATACAATACCAAAGTAAATAGTACCAGTACCGGGTATTATTCTTTTATTTCTGGGCACAGTGTTCGTATCTGACAGACAAGTGGGAGCAATGTTTGTTAGCACTACCTGAATGTTGCCACACAGTACCAGATTCCACATTACTATTATGCACATACATCTCACTCTGTTACTGTATACACTCTGGTTACAGCTTGACAACATGGGGGTGTAAATGGGAGATACATAGCTTATTACTTTCATAAGATTTTGGGGAGTTGCTTGTGTACCAGCTTTGTTCTCATAGATGTGTGGCAATCAGTTGTATTTCCTGTTTGCTGCCTATATTTCTGGGATCATCCCATTGATTTCTCAGGGGGACAGGGTGACAGACAGCAGATATGGGCCAATTTACTGGACATTCTGGAGATATCTGTACAGTTGTCGGATATGATTCTGTATGCCGACTACTACCATTCCCAGGATAAGAGCCACGGCTGTGTGTGCTAAAAATACAACAGTTCACATTTCAGTTGTGTGTGCTATTCAGATTGTGTTGTCTGTTTTTTTCACTGTTTTCTGTCTATGTGTCTCTTAGTTGTACTAAGTGACCTCTGGGGATTACACCAGTCATATACAGACATTCTTACGCATTCTATTTATGTTGCACAGTGTGTGTAACAGTGCTTAATACAACAGTACTATTAAGTGATTTCAAATCTACTTTACCATATGATACCAGAGTATACACATGCAGTCCATCAGGTAGACCTTTATTGTCAGGCTATTGTCAGCTATGGGGGCAGCTTGTGCCCCCATTTATGCCAATCTAGTTATGCTCAACTGGGAGGAAGATGTGTTATTTAAGTGTCAATATTTTTCAAAAGTTAAATATTATTCAAGGTTTCTTGATGACATATAAATTTTATGGCAAGGAACAGATGATGAATTATCAGATTTTGTTGAGTTTATCAACAACAGTAGCAATTACTTGAAATTCACACATTCTATAGACACAAACGTTTTACCATATCTTGACACCTATATAACACATGAAGAAGGTAAAGTGAGTTCTACTATTTACAGGAAATCTACATTCTCTAACAACTATTTGGATTTCACTAGTTGTCACCCACCTAAAGTCAAATACAATGTTTTCAAAGGTCAATGTATTAGAGCAGCTAGAATGGTATCAGAATTTGAAGACATGAAAATAGAACTTTTACAAATTAAGGAATTTTTTGCTCAAAGAGGATATCCCCTACATATGATGGATGAGGTAGTGTCTCATATAGTCGATCATTGGGGTATAAAATACAAACCCTTATTAGGTTCGGGTGATATTCAAAGCAATCCTATACTGAATAATGAAGGTATGAATCCCTCTTTTCATAGAGCATGTATTGTACCTTTTAATATTGGGGCTGATGACATTAAGAAAATCATCTACAAATTTTGGTATTTGATCAGCAGTGACCAGAGTTTTGTTAAAGTTCTGGGTACCAAACCGAAATTTGTATACAGGATGGGACAAAATTTAAAAAACTTATTACAATACCATAAAGGTGACAATATAAATATATCTAAGAACAAATTAAGCAGAAAATGTGGATTCTGCAACTATTGCAAGTATATGTGTTGTGATAAAAAAATCTTTTTACATAATGGACATAAAAGTCTAATTGTCTGTAAAGATGGTAATTGTAATTCAAAATATGTTATCTATCTAGCTAAGTGTGATATCTGCACGGCATTTTATGTTGGCAGAACAGAACATAGTTTGAAAAAACGGATTTATGACCACATATACAGCATTAGGACAAGGGATACAACTAATGCATTGTACAGACATGTTGAGTTATTAAGAGAACAACACATTTTTAAATTTGCAATCTTAGAGGTTATCCCAAATGACCCTAGGGGAGGTGATTTTAGGGGATTACTAGCATACAGGGAATCATGGTGGCAAATTTACTTGGATGCCACCAGTCCACCTGGGTTAAACGATAGTATATCTATAAAATCGTTATTAATTTTTTAGACTAAATATTGTATCAATAGTTAGTATATATGAATTTGTCATTGTACATTACATCTTTTCAGCCAATAAGATACATTGGTTGGAAATATATTCTTTAGTACATCAGTTAATATCAATATTTAATTACATCCTTGTTTCAATTAACCTTGTTTACATACTTTACAAAAAACTTATTTGTATACATACTTTTAATGAAATTTATTTTTATAGAAATTTAGTACATATCAAACAAAACTTATATTTATTGTACATTAATGTCTATTTATAAAAAACAGTTTTTAAAATTACTTATGATATTATTTATTTACTTATTTAGTAGGATTACTATATTTTTATTACTATTAATTTTTAGTATTTTTCATGTCACCTTACACAGTGTTCATAATATATTTAGTACCAAATTCATTCAGAATTACATTATACATATGTTTTGGGCGCTGGGTAGGGGGCACATATAACTTGTATTTATTATTAAATAGGTAGTTATCAATTATACTAGATGTCTATATATTTCAATATTTACAATTATGAAATATTTTATAAAATCATAATATCATGAGATGTCGAATTTGATCTCAGTAACAGAATGTATAGGGAATCCTTACTGGTTTACAAGTTACTAATTTTATGGTATAGTGAAGGGTTCTGGATATATTATATTATATTACATTATGTTATTTTTATACTACAAAGTGCACTAATTTTTCAATTTTTTAACCTTATTTAATTATATAAGTCACAAGTAATTTATATATGTTCTTAGTAATTATGCAGGGTTGCTTTTTATAATGTATGTACAGTTGTAGTACACGCATATATTTGCTGATATATGTTTTATAGAAATTTTAGGTGATGTCTACATCCCTCTTTTTCAGTCAATTGTCGACATATTTTATACAGGATAGAATGAATTGTTCTTACCATTTGTTGACTGTATGTTATTATACTGATGCGCGACATAGCAATGGATTTTACCGATAACACTGTATCTTTAAAAAAGTGAAAATTGTTGGCGCCAAAGAATTTATTTAAACTGAGTGGGTTACACTCAGTTCTAGTTCTGAAGAAGACCAGTGTTTCTGGTTGAAAGCGCTAAACTAGTGTGTTGACGTCCTTTTTTGTATTCCATACCGGTGCTACGTATTCATTGTCAAGTTATGTTTTTGTTTTGTACATGAATAACCTTATTCATGTACTATTACAGCACGTTGATGTTGTTTTTTGTCTGTATATTTTGTGGAGGATTTGGCGTTATGTGGATTTATTAAACCGTTTGTTGAAGTTTTCATCGTGGTGATTATTGGGACTCATAGCGCTAATTGGTGGAATCGGAGGTACTTGGTGTATTGTATATTTTTACTCTATTTCTGAAGACAGATACCCACTCAGACACCACGACATGGTACATGCCAAGTGACACATATTTAACCTACACAGTGTGCCCCTCTACCTAAGATCCTAAGGTGAAACAATTTGCACAATACAGTGATAATGGGTAACTCAATATTGAGGCAGACACATATCCCACTCACTAAGTTGAATATGGAGCAGGTAACAGCCAAATATCTATCACATGCCAGCATTCAACACATGACACAGCCAGTCATGGCACTCCACAACAGCTACGAGTATCATTCTGTATCCATGTGGGTGTGAATGACCTGGGACACACCTCCCTGGACTACATGACAAGAGACATGGTTAACTCTCTGATTATGTGGTCCAGGTAGGTGTGACAGTAGCTCTGAGAAGTATACCGCCCTCACCCAGAATGATGCTGCAGTACTATCAACAGATGATTGACTGCAACATTGGCTTACGTGTTTTCTGTCATTCTCAGGGGACCCAGTATCTCTCTGCTTGGGATGACATGATTGACAGAACTCAATGCTTGCCACAGATGTCCTACATCTGTCAGCACTGGGTTTCCAGGTACTGGATAAGTGTCGTGCCACCCCATAATGCCTTATTAGGCAATGTTCCTAATGTAATTACCACCATAACAGCTAGACATGTATGCAATCTGAGGGTCATACTGCTCAACAGTAGACATCTAACTGTCAGGATGCAGTCACTCAAAGCACTCATTTGAGTGGAGGATATTAACATTTTTGCTGTAATGGAGAGGTGGTTCACAGCAGCAGACAGCAGCCCTGCAGTATCAGGCTATAATGCATTCCACAGCTGTCAGCCTCCAAACATGGGCCACACCACACCTCCACAGGTGGTGTTGTCTCCATATTTATTATGGATAGGAAAACCTCAGACTAGTATCCCATCATAATGTATTGGAGATACTTCCAGTACAACTGCATTGGGGTAATAGTGCAATCCAGACCATAGCCTGCTATGGGTCCACATCTATGTCCCTAGACTGTCAATGCACATTCCTCAACACCCTGCCATCTATGATTATCCAACATAACACTGACATAGTATGAGACTTCAACTACCTCTCCATCTCCAATGGAAATTAGCCAAGCGTCAGTACAGTGGCCCAACACTTCCTAGAATTCATCATTTCCAATGCCCTGAACTGGCTCATACTGACCCATGGTAGAGGATGCAACAAACTTGACCTGTGTTGACTACTTAAATATGGGACTGTTGCTCATCCACAGTTGTCAATCCCTACTTGGTGAGATCCACACAGGCTGTAATGTACATGGAACTCAACATGTCAGCCACCCCCCCCCCCCAACACACACACAAAGGTAACCACCTTGCAAGCCCTCTCCAAATCTGACTTTGCAGCCATAAAAACAAGAGTGGATGACTTCACTGCACCTATGGCAATGGGAAATAGCTGCATGACTGTGGAATCATACACATATGCACTGTACAAACAGGTACATAAATGCATGGTACTAGCTATAGCCAACAGAACCCAGACTGTCCTGCAAACAATGGGAGACAATGTGATGGTCCCCTGTCATTACTAAAGTGTACAAGAGAAGGAGGACACTGTTGCAGAGAAAGGTGGTATCCAATGACAATTGAATTCCCTTATTTGCCCCAAACACAACATGGAATCCCCCATGGAATCCCCTACAGGCATCTATGAAGGCAGACATGCAGCAGACACTGACAATCACAAAAGCCTTTTATAGATACATCAACAACCTTCACAGCATTAAACTCAAGTGCTGTGAGTTACTGTACAATGCTAATACCTATCCTGATACAACAGACATTGGCCACAGTCTTGGCAGCACATTCAGTTCCAGCTTTACCCCTCTCTCCTCCCACAAGGGTACAATCACAATGACAGATGAATAGCAGCCACCCAGAAGTACTGCAGGCCAGGTTAGACCTGCATTGTCCACAGGCAAGAATACAGCTTCTATGGGACACCAACATATCCGTGGCTTTGTCTTATATGACATACAAAGTGACTTTGGACAAAATCTGTGGGTAGGGGTGCTCAGAGGAGAATGGCTGCCCATCCAGCCCATGTTGAAAGTGTCACTGCTGCAGCAACCAGGTGCATGTTTCAGTCTGTAATAGATGCACAGGCACGTAACAAATGTAACACCAGACAAATGCTCAGGCTGGTTGAAGAACATCTCCCTCGTGCACGTGATGATTTTCATGAACTCATTGGGGTCCTGCATGAGAGCAATGAGATCGCTGATAGACAGTGGAGTCAGGTCATGGCACTCCTCCACTGTGGAGTATCTGTGCGTGAATGTTTGGTGGATGGGAGGCAGCAACCACGTGGAGGTAGCTCAGCACAGCAATCAGCTGGGCACGCATGTGGCCGTGCACCATCATGCTCCTGTTTGGGCAGTAACACCAGCAATACTGAGGGTGGTGTGATGTCCATGCCAAGATGTGGCAGGCAATCAGGAAGCAGTTCTTGCCAGTCTCAACAGGGATGCAGATCCAGCGGACAACTGTCACTATCAGGGAGCAGTACAATGTCTGCCTAGTCCCTGCTGATGCCAGGGATACCCCTGGTAGGTTCAGTTCCCATGTCCATGACCGGAGATGGTAAACTGCACACCCTGTCATGTACAGGCCACAGCTGTCCAAAAAACATCACTGTAGGGAAGCCACATGATGTGTCTGTGTGCATGTGGACACACACACACACACACACACACACACACACACACACACACACACACACACACATACACACACACACACACACACACACACACACACACACACACACATGACGATCAGTAAAAGGTCACCTCCACACACGTATGCAGGCCATGCCATTCCCACACCCCAAACACACACCTATACTGTCAACCAAATGGCACAGCCCAGGTCTCTGGCAAAACCACACCACACACTGTGCATATTATGGAACCTGTGCCAGATCCCTGCCATCAAAACCATTGATGCAGGGACATGCATATATGGGTCTGATGCACAGAATGAACTTAATAAACTGTAGAAAGGTAATGCTGTGTAAGTTGCTGTCGTCTAGCATTTGTAAGGTATACACATCATAGTGTGTGTACAGTGTTAGCCATGATGCATTATTGCTATTATTAATGCTGAGTGAATGTGTTCTCACATGCTGTACCCTGTTTCTGTTCTAGTCATCTGTGCATCACCAGGATGTGGCCCTGCAGGAAGACCAAGGGGTATGGCAGTGTGGTAACACATCAAACATGTCTTAGGCAAGGTACATCTGCATCTGCTTGGATTTTCCAGGTCTGTAACACAGTGATTGCATAATGCCTCACAGAATTTAGGACTGAGGGTTGCACATAGGTATATGTTGATTTTCATCAGTTGTAGAGTGGAGAATGACACGTGTTATGGTTTGGACACACCTCCAATTGCTAATAACCACAGCCACAGGGGATATTAATCAACCAAACACACTGGGATTGCCATTCACACACACACACACACACACACACACACACACACACACACACACACATTTGCCAGTAGTGGGATCCATAGGTTCATTGCTTCATAGGTGTGTAGTAGGTGAATGGGCCTAAAGGCTCTACAGGGCAAGCCCAAGGGAATACCCAGGCATCAGGCCACATGACAATAGTCCCCAGTGTGGCTCACGAGTATAGTCATTGGAGTGGTCCCCAGGGGTGGGAATTGTATTCCCCATCCACTCATCAAGATTTCTATTGTGGGTGGCCAGTGATGTACATTGCTTCACATGCATGTGATTTATATTCCATAACATGGACAGTGTCTGGGTTGTGAACCTGTCCCACAAGCATGCCCTTTGAAGTGTGAAAGTGTGCTTCAGGTCTCTGGGGCATGTTGCATGGACAGATTGGTATCTTCAGATGTAGCATTCCTGACCTTGTTTGAAAGACATGGTTGTGTAACTGAGATACTGATCGCACCTATATAGACAGTATGATATGGGGATTCATTGGAGTTATTGGAGTTTGTCCATACTGGGCATGTGTATAAGGCATGGTATTCTCTTTGTGGGGTACATTTGTAAACTCTACAGTTGTTGCAGGTGTCCAGTGGTGTACATGGCAAAAGAGCCATTGTACACATTGATTGGGCTACTGAAGGGAGGGTACAGAGTGACCATGTCCTTTTACTTGCTGGATAAAACACACACAGTCAGGAGATGTAACACATCAAAGTACTTTTTGATGTAAGTGGCACTCTTGTGGTCAACAGACAGTTGACTGTCAGCCTGTGTTCCCCATTCTGTTATAACAACATCACTGTTCAGTGGACTACCACCAGTGTATTACTTCATGTGAGCCAAGGTGTTCCCAAAGGTAATGGTGGCATATCTCTTGGCATTTAAGTAATGGTCAGGGTTTTGACAACAGTCATAAGTGTCAGATTGGCCTTTGAGCATGATGTCAGCATCACATGGATTGGGAATGCTACCACCCACTTTACTGTTGTAAGCAAACATTTTCAGCCAGGGTGCCTTTGTGTTCTCCTGCACCTCAGAAAGGTAGATCCCAAACATGAGAGTACATGGGTCCATACCCTATGTGACACCAGTCATGTCTGGTCATTGGTTTGACATGTAGTCCACTGCAATCACACCGTGGGTACTGTGAGACAGTTTGCAAGAGAACTACTGATATAGTGGCTGATGCTAAGTGTGTTTGTATATGATTCCTGGGTGGAGAGTGGTTTCTGAGTATTAGAAGGGTTGCCTATATTGTTAACTACTCCATACTGTTACATAGTCATTGCACATGGCACTACACATTTAGGGCTGTAGATTGTCTACACCAACCTCTTTGGTGTTTGACAACTGTTGACCTTGTAATGTGGGCAGTGGGACATATACTAGGTCATCAATAATATAATTTAGGAAAATCCAGCCCCACTGGATTACACAATCACACCAACACCCCCACCAGATAGTGATGACAGACAGAGACACACACTTGTCAGTACTGAGTTTCAAACCCCTACATATTTATGTATTACTACTGCAATGCTACACGTTTATCACATGCCACAGAGTTTACAGGATGGATGCTGTCCCAAGGTCCATCTAAGGTGAGAAACATCACCAGCCCTTGTAAATAATGGCATTGGGTGATGTAGTGGGTGAGAGATTTCATAAAATACTTAACCCTACACACAGTTTTACATTTGCCAGGGGTGAGGTTCAAACCTCTATCTAACTATGGCATCAGACCTTTATGTTATACATTTACCACACACACCACTGAGTTTACATGGTTTAGGGATGGCAACAGATACATCTAAGGGGAATGATATCTGTAGGACTGCTAAAGTAGGACACTGAGAAGTGTCCTGGGTGTAAATTATGCCAAAATCTTTAAGGTACAAACACATACACACGCACACACACACACACACACACACACACACACACACACACACACACATGTGCCAGGAATGAAATTCAAACCCTTACCTATGTAATTAGTGCTACTACATTGTTACGCATTTGTTACACATGCCACAGAGCTTATAAGTAGAACAGCGTCCAAACATACCTTGAAGATGAGTGACATCAACAGCCATTGTAAAGTATTACACTTTGAAATGTGCTAGCTGTGTATGGACACAAAATACTTCAACCTACAGATACACACACACACTCACACTTTTACAAGTGCCAGAGCTGGAATTAGAACTCTTACCTAAGTATTGTTTTGCACTACAGTATCATGCAGTTATCATGAGCAACACAGAGCTTATATGTTGGAGAGCTGTCCAAAGGTATCTTTGAAGGTGAGTGACATCAACAGCAGTGCTAAGGGGGGGGTGGTAAGGGAAGAGTAGTGAGTGTGAATGGCCTCAAAATTATGTCTCTGCAAAACACACACATACTCGCTCACACAAACACACAAATTTTCACAGTTGCCAGGACAAGGATTAAAACTCCTACCTAACTAGTTTATTACACTACAGTATTACACAGTTATTGCAAGCACCAGGGAGCTTATAGGCCTGCAGGCTGTCCAAAGGGTTATTCCAAGGTGACTGACAGCAGCAGGAGTGCTACAGTAGGGCAATGGGAAGTGTAATGAGTGCAAATGGCCTCAAAATCATTCATCTAGACACACACATACACACGCACACACGCACACACGCACACACACACACACACACACACACACACACACACACACACATACACACACACACACACACGCAAAACTTTACATTTGACAGGACTGAGATTACAAATGCTATACGAATACTTATTTGTACTATAGTGTTACACAGTCATCACAAGCACCACTGAGACTGTAGGGCTGAAGTTAAAAAAAAGGTATTTCTACAGTGAATGACATCAGCACATCATGTAATATAGGCCAATGGGATGTGTACTGGGTGGGAAAGGTCTCATAATGGGATTCTGTCTGTCGCTGTCTGTCTCTCTCTACCCCACATCTGTGTGTGTGTATGTTTGACATTATATTATGTTCACCTTGGATATGTGTGAGTATTCCTATCCAGTGTGTGTGTATGTGAAGTATAAATGGTGTACAGTTTGGTGTGTGTGCACAGACATCTGTGAATAACAGATATCTAAAGTCCACTGTGTTGTCAGACATGGGCTTCATTTCTCTAAGTGTAGAGGCATGCCCAGTATGACTTTATATATTGAGTGTGTGAATCAATCCAGGGAGAGTTGTACTGTAGTCCAGGGTTTTGTGTATTCTACAGCTACACCTAGCAACCATGTTTCTGCAGGATATCTGTAGATTGGTTGCCAATATGGAGACACAATGGGCGTAACATATGGATAATAATGTAACTACTGCTGACTGTGCTGCTTGTGTAACATGGTTGGTTGTAGCATAGATTTTCTGACATATGTACTGTTTTACATTGTGATGCATCATGTCATCAACTACTGACAGATATCATTCTTTGCTCACAGTTATTTACCAGGGGAAATGCAAGATGAATGAAGCCAAGACCAATATTCTGAGGCATAGACTACACATTCTGGCACACTCCTGCCATTGTTATCCAGAGGCAGGGCTCGTATATCTGGTCAGTTTACCTTCACATTGTGGTTTACAAGCAGTTTTGTGGTTTTTCATTCATGGGTTTGCAGTAAGGGGATGGTAATGGCAGACATTAGAGTTTCAGACTTCACACACTCCATGATATCCATGCTTCTACACCACCCTCTGTTATTCTCTCCTCTTCCTAATATTATGAAAGCAATATCTCAGAGGTATCCCTATCGTTGGCCCTATGTCCCAGTAGTATTTGTGGCCTGGCCCACAATTCTTGCAGTAGGACATGGGGAGGTATGCTACTGGCATTTGTCAGCATAGCCTTGCATTTGTTTTCTGTTTAATGTATTAGGTTGTTAGTTAGGACCCCCTGACAGTCCATACATTAGCATTATGGGTGAGGCATGGGCCTTTGCCAGAGGACTGTAGGTCATCTGAGAGTGCTGCAGGCCATCTTTAGCAGGCTAGTGCATTCTGTCACTCAAGCGTTCCCAGGCTGCAAGCCAGTGGATTACCCTGGGGTGACAGTGGTAAGTGGTTGAGGTGTTCTGGTCAATCCTTCCTGTTCATACTGATCCATGAGTCTGGATGTGGGCAGGTTGCTACTTACAGCTAGGGACATACCTGCATGGGACACCTATTCAGCATGCAGCATCATGTATGTATTCCCATACAGAGATAGGGTCATGCTGCACTCATTCCCTCCAGCAAGGATATGACCTGTGATAAACGTGTGGCTGATGGTGGGGTGAGCTGAGTGCATGTGTGATATGGAAGCTACTGGCACCTGACTCACAGATATATCTGGGACATTCTCCTTATGCTGCCTTGTGTGTGGACATAGGCAGTCTGTCATTATTTTATATCTGTGCCTTTTGTTGTCTCCCAGTGATTGGCCAGACTACCAGTATTCCATACTAAAGGGATAACTAATGTGATGATAATGTCTATGTATAATTCCAAAGTTGTGTGTAGTTGACAGTTATTTTATTTGCACTCTGTGAAGGGTATGTCCACCTGTATACTTCTATGTATGGGCATACATTCATGGTGTGTCCAGCTTTCCGACGGTGACAGATATTGACATCTGGACAGTGAATATGTACAATTGCTGACATGGATGTAGTTGGGAAGCAGTGTGGTTGGCACTGCAGTTGGAACATGGCCCTGTTGACCACAGTACTGTACCTGGGCCACTGAGACACAACCACCCAGGCCTACATGCTGACCACTTCCAGACAACATTAAACACACATCAAACACTACACTGACTCCTGCATATTATACACATGCAACAATCTATCATAAAGAATGGGACTGCTCTGGCAATCTGTGCTCCTGTGATATTACTCCACAAACGTACATGTTACTGCATTTCTACATGGGGTTGTCGGGAGGGTGCACACCTGAAGACTTTAAACATTTGCAATGACTGTACTGGTATTTCAGTTACTCTGTTGGCTTCCATTTCATATTGTATTGTGACCTATCATGCAGAAAGGAGCCATATTAGTAGAGTACACATGTTAGATTTTAATGTCATAAATTTCAGTTTCAGACTTCTTACCCATCAGAACTAAAATGCAACTGCCAGACCTGTTGTAGCATGTATGTGTAAGTCTGGAGGGAGCTGTTCACTATTGCTATCATTTGGAGGCCTTAGACCAGCATTTCTTTATGGCCATGTACACCTGTCCTGCTGGGTGAGGCTGGTGGTGGGTATGTGACCCTCATTGACATCCATGGGTTTGACCTATGGACACCCACAGTTATTTGGGTCACTACATGTACTGTGGTGAGAGTTGTCACCTTGTGAAGTACTGTTAGTATGCTAGTATGCTGACACCAGTATTTATTATGGATTTCCTGCTCTCCCATATAGCTATCAGATGTCTGCTGCTATCCTAGTCAACCACCCAATCCCCTTGCATGCTTGCTTCCATACCATACATACAACTATCAGAACATACTACTCCAGTCACTAATTGATAGGAAGAGTGACTTATCTTGTTTCTGGCTAGTACTGAGGATGGTGCTAGAGGGTTGACTATGTTGGATGCACGTAGTACACTCCCTATACATGGTAAAGCACAAGTAGTGTCATGTTTGTCATCCATTTTACTGCATGTATGAGTCAGAGAGAGCTATCAGTCTCTGGGTCCCTGCCGTGTCAATGTGTGTGCTATGCATTGCCTCTTTGCCAAGGACAGAGCATACTGGGCATGCCTCCATCTGCCTACAGGGGCAGACTCAGGAAGTTCTTCCTCTGAGTCCCACTGTGCCTGTGGTGGCCTTGGTAATGGTGGGGGGCTGTATGGCCCCTCCCCATGCTGTTCCTGTTGCAGCTGTTTCCACAGGATCATATTGTGTAGCATGGCTCATACAATGAATATTTGTCCACATGTAGCTGGAGAGTATTGCAAGGCTCCACCGGATATGTCAAGGCAGCAGAACCATGACTTCAGCATCCCAAACACATGTTTTACAATGATCCTGGTTTGTGCATGTGCCTCATTATAGCATTCTTGTTCAGGTGTGTGTGTGTTTCTGAAGGGAGCCATCAGTCATGGCTCCAGTGCATAGCCAGCATCCCCCACTAGATGGCCAAATGGGATGTCCCCTCTTCAATCCCCTGATACAGCTGTGAGGAATGCCAGATGTGGGAGTTGTGATATCTTCAAGGGCTGCTAGCAAACACTTCCATGATAATGCTCTGGCCATTGCACATGACCTGGCAGTTGATGGAGGGGAAGCCCTTGCAGTTTATGTAGACCCTGCCCCACTCACTGGGTGGTGCTTTGATGTGGATGTGAGTGCAGTCTATAGCTCCAGCTACCTCAGGGTATTCTGCTATATGGTGGAAGAGATGCATATGTGTGGTCAGCACCTCACGGGCGGTAGGGAACTATATGTGTTCATTGGCATGTTGTGTCATGGCATCCAGGAACTGGTGGAGTACCCTGGATGCTAATGCCTGTGAGACCCCCATTATATCCCCAGCTAGTCTTGGGAAGGTACCTGTGGCTAGTATTCTTAAGCCTACACATACCTTGGTATCCACTGGAATGGGTTCCCATCTGTTAGTTCTTTGTGTGAGGCATGGCAGGCACAGCTCAATGATTTGCTGTAGAATGTCTCTGTCCACCCTATAGTGCTCCACTATCTCTAGCTCATGTAGGCCCTGATAGGTTACCCTGGGTCTGTACACTCTTCTCCTCCTCCTCACTGTGGGTCAGTTGTCAACATTCTCCTCCTCACCACCCTCAGTCTCTTGCACATATTGATAGAGTAAAGTGGCAGCAGCCTCTAAAAGTTTTGGTTAGTTAAAAATCCCCTGTCTGTGCACACCAGTGGTATAGAGTTAGTGGGAAAAAACAGTCTGAGAGGTGTTTGCCTACTTTATAGTGGTGTTCTGAGCTGTTGCCTGTGTAATTGACTGATACAGATACATTCCACCTGGCAACTATACTATTTCTCCTTGATTGCTTTCCTACTGCTATTTCCTCTTACCGGTTTCCTACTAGTTTAAGCCCTGAGGCATGGCACGGTGCACATTTACAGTTCCCAAATGTAAACACTGCTGCTAGTTACTGTTTTTTTTTTTTTTTTTTTTTTAGTTTAAAACCCAGTGTGTAATGTGCACATACGTTTAAGCAATGTAAACAGTACTAACACATGCCCTTCCTTAGCTGTGCTTAGCTAAGGGCAAACACGGGCCACTGAGCTCCAATGTGCTTACAGCAGGCATTACACACACACACACACACACACACACACACACACACACACACACACACACACACACACACCCTTTTCTTGTTAATTGCTCCTCCTGCCTACATGATCTTGGTCTAGTACCTACACGGTTAGGTGCAGTGTTTGGACTTATAAAATTTTGTGATTCAGTAACATTCCCCTCATTTGCATACCCCAGCATGTAGGTCAGTAGTTATTACTCTAAAATGGACCCTTTACCCTTGACAACCAGTGCTCCCTGGTATTGTTTACATTCTGCATGCCATAGACTATAATGACAAAATGCAGATTTACTTTAAAATTGAGATTTCACATTTTTTTTTTATTTTCAGCACGATCGTGTTTGCACACCATTGCCCTAAACGGCCGAGATCGGCCAAAAAAAAAGTTAAATTTTCATTAAAATTAAACAGTTTTTCATGCCAACGGCCTTATATTTGTCCATTGACATGAATAATCAACATAATACATACTTTTTCATGAGATGTCTTGCCTCCAGTTTGTCATTTGCAGAAATGTGTTTGTTTTTTAACCGAATACATTTCTGCACTGACACTGTTCTAACACAAAGTCCAGGCAGCTTGGTGAGTCACTAAATCACCACATTTGCATGTTTTTCACCAGCAAATGAGGGGATTTGCATGCCACATGTTTTTATGTGCTAGAACAGTGTAGGCCGCTCATGCTCGTGAAAATGGCACTATCCTAAATCGCTCAGCGGCCATTTTTATTGCAGGAGCTCTTACACTGTTCTTGCATGGAAAATCAGCCTTTGTGAATCATGGGGTTTGTTTAAACACCTTTATTAAATTATTACTTAAGACACAGGCAAGTATCTTGTGTCCAGGCTCAAGAGAATCATTTCCTTATTTGCAGACATTTGCTCACCCAATATTTCTGACACTGCACTCTGTAGATAATAATTTAAATCTGACAACGCATTACACTCCAAATAACCTGTTCCCAGTTACATTTTTCTTCCCTCATCACACTTTTAACATCTGGTATCTTCCTGAGGGAAAATTCTTTGAAGTCTGGTTGTGATATAGAAGCATCTATGCAAACACTTCCAGGCAAAAATCCTAAACCTTTTGGAATGTGTTGCATACTTGGGAGCCATACATATATTTTCCCATTATTCCTTTGTAAATTGTTTTAACATTCTCTCTTGCAAATCTTTTCTAATCTCTTTTGATGGATTCCTATAGTTGTTGTGCAATATTTTATATTCACTTCTAATTATCCCTTTTTTAACAGTAGCCTTTGTTCTAGATTCAACTAAAAAACTCTCCCAGAATAGGTCTTTCACTTAGAATTTTCATATCCTCTTTTCTTTGCCTATACTATGATGTCAGTCCTGTTGACATTTTGAACTGTTATTGCTACTGTCATACATTTGCCAATGTCAGTAATTATGTGTCAGTGACTGCCTGTTTTTTCCACATCCAGTGGCTGTGATCATGCTGCTGATGATGATGATAATGGTGGTGCTGGCACTGCATGCAGTTTGCCTTATACATTCCATGTGGGTTTCTGCAGGGCCTTTTTCTTGGATGAAGTTACACTGTGCCATCTCATGGTCACTGCAAAACCCTGTATCTATAACCAGTCAGTTTGCATATCTTAACGTATTTGAAAGGTAGTTAAACTTGCTTTGTGCTTGTCATGCATCTAATGTCCAGCATATATGGCACTGTGCCTCTT
>NC_056735.1:598947966-598967966 GCF_019279795.1 Protopterus annectens | reverse complement strand
AACTGTTAGTGCAAATCACATAGAGTTGTATGAAAGGTGCTATATCCTGTGTTTGTGTTTTACAATGAAAATTACAGGAAATCACTAAATACAAAGTAAGTTTACACCACAGTAGTTACAGGTACTACTGGTTTACATGGCTGTTATTTCATGCATTGTATTTTCCAATAATATTTTGAAATGCATACATAAAAAAAAATGTTTTTATTTGTACATTACGCAATAAAGAAAAACTTCCTTTGTATTATTTGAGTGGTTAGAGTCAAAAAATTCAGTGGACATCCTCTCTGTTTTCTTTCTGCAATGTGAAGACCAAACTAGTGCTACCCACAATTATCTGTCTCTAGAGCAATGCAGGTAACACTCCTTCTGTTAAGCCTGCACACATACTTAGGTTTCAGTTAATATTGTTTTATAATTGCTAACAACAGTTTTGTCAGTCCTGCAAGTATTTTCTACTATTAATGAATAACAAATTTTAATGGCATCTATTTATCCATTTATCTATCTATCTATCTATCTATCTATCTATCTATCTATCTATCTATATCTATCTATCTATCTATCTATCTATCTATCTATCTATCTATCTATCTATCTATCTCTCTATCTATCTATCTATCTATCTCTCTCTTCTATTTGTCTATATTTGCAGCACCATAAAGACTTTTAATTGGAGTTGTAAGAAAAAAAAAACATCTGTTTTAATGTTGCACACATTCATGTTTTGTTGCCTAGAAAAGCTACAGAAGTAGACAGATGTAATACAAGTGCAGTTTTAGTTCCTCCTGCGCTACTTGTTGTAGTCATAGAAGCCAGTTATTAACAGATTGTCAGATGCAGCACAGGCTTATTCTGGAATGGTATGTGCCCCAAAGTACATAACATTTTTCTAAAACATCTTTCATCACTACTTTCATTAATAACCTCACACTCCAGATATTTGCAAGCACTTCTTGTATAATGTCAACTGTTTCTTAAAGACTTTATGCAGCTTTTTAGGCCCTTAGCACTGACCCGATTTGCCACATTTATAATACCAAGCCCTCCTAGCTTTTTTTTTTAGAAATCCCTGTCAAATCTAATTTACTTTTGTTTTCTATAATAGGAATTAAATAGTATATTCCAACAAAATTAATATAAGGATTTTGCATATAGATTCATAGCCCACTGACCACTACAGCTTTTATAAGCCTAGCTGTGCAACCCAAATATGACCTACAACTTTGATTTATATAGGGGTAATTTACTGATTGCCTCTTTCCATCAAGGACATAGGTGCCACACCATAGGTGAATTTCCAATTGCTCCATAGTGTCTCTCTTCATATTCCAGTGATGTGTTTCTTGGGTCATTTATACCTACATAAACTATGATGGAATCATACTGGCACCTGTGTGGTCATGACTTCAGTGCATGTGTGATTTGGTGGATCCTGGCTCCAGATAAGCAACTAACTGTTATCTTCTCCTTGTTTAGCCTGGTTAAGAGGGATTAGTATGTCTTACAATGGAGTATCCAATGACTAGAGTCCTGAGAAATATGTTTGCTTATCTCAGGGGCTAGTACATGGAGGTCCATTGAGTGTGACTGTATGTGTGCTGTTACATGTTCTTTTTTGAGTGCCTTTACAGTAAAACTGAAGAAATAACATGCTCAAGAATGTATTATAAAATTGTAATTTCAGAGTATATAAAATGCAAATAGCTGGATTGTAGAATTGTTCAGTCAGTAGGTGGCAAACATTTTCTTTGAATATATATTTTGTTATGCAATAACTCTTCAGTAGCTGAAATAGTTTACACACCACATTCCATCACCATTTTTACTGCAAAATGAATGTATTGAAAATCTATAGGGATATAAACAGAGGAAATTTAGTATCATGATCAAGTAAGTTTACAGACATATTTTTTTGCATTGCTTTTATACAATTGTAAGTAAAACATTACTTTCATAAGTTAAAATTTCCCCATGGTCAGTATATCTGACTTTGAATCATTGTGTCTTTGAGAGGTGAAGTGGGTAGGTGTGCATTTGTCTGTTAGTTTTGAATTTATCTCCCAAATGATTTGACCTTGCCAAACTACAGCATAGATATTTTATACAGTGTGAACTATGTGTACATTCTGGAATCCACAAACTAGTTTTGAAGGGAAAAGGACTTGGACAGAAGTGTGCCAGTTAAAAAAAAATGAAAACATACAGCTAGTGCTTATGATTAATTTTCTTTTAATTGACCTACATAACGTTATCTACTGGATGTTTCAGCAAATTAATATATGTATCTTTTTGATCAGCAACTTTTTTAAGAACACATCCATTTCTCATGCCATTAAATTAAAACCTCATTTTCTACATCTATGCTTTCATCTGACAGTTTTTCTAAGTTGGTAGTGACATATTTGACCTACTTAAATAAGTTACATAAGAGATCTATTAAAATGGATCTACAAGATTTCAGTCTGCTCTTTCTGGTACATGCAGCTGTGTGCGTTAATGTTTTGTCATTTCATTAGTTTAAAATGTTTAAACACTGATGGGTTGGCAGGTGTGAATCTCATTGCAATTAAGTCACTATTAATTGTGAAATAAATCCTTACACCAATCCCTAGTTTCCTTTTTATCAAATGTTTAATGCCTGAGTTATGCCCTCTAATATAACTGTTGTTTGTAAGTGACAGAATACGTGAAACCTGTTGCACAAGTAGGTTATGCCTAAGAAACTAAAATAAGTTACTCTGTCATGCTTAAATATGTAGACAAAACTGCATTGTGAGGAAATTTGGTTCCAAGGCACATCTGCTGTTTTTATTGCAGAAAAATTAAGGGAATTACTTTAACCCATTTTGAAAACATATCTATAAAAATTGGAATATATCAAAACTTCAGTTTTGCTGTTGGCAGAAGTTCTATCATTCTGTATTATTTTTGAAAACTTTAAGAAACTGATTTGTATTATTTTCAAGAGACCATCCATTGTCTGTGAATGCCATAAATCATGTTTTTCTTTGACAGGATTATACTGTATCAAATCATTTATTGCTCACAGTAACTATTGACAGTCAAATGTGTCCTTGACCACAAAGTGTTTGTGAGATTATATAGTCCATTTTTGTAAATGACTTTGATGGAACATCAAAGAATATATTCCCTGGGATTCAGCAAGCAGCCTTGCAGGTATTCCTGCATGGCAGGGCACCTTGCATATTCATGAAGGCGCTTTGCCTGTGCTGTTAAATGGACACAGAGCTGTGTATGAGTGCAGGGAGTGTGTCTGAGAGCAGAGCTCTCACAGTACACATGCCCCTGCACTCCAGAATTGTCTTTCGGCAATTAAAAATGAGTGAAAATGCTCATAACACCCCCAACCCATCAGAAAAACAAAAGTGGTCAAAGGCAAAAGGGACAATCGTCCCTACCAAGCATAGCTCTCAACTGTACAGATTTTCGCAGAATGCCCAGATGTTTGCCTCATATTCATAGTGTTCCCCCTAAAATGTGTACCTGTCTGACAAATAGCTGAAGATTTAAGTCATTAAATAATGACAAAACATTTGAGTATAAGACTCCACACATCCATCAGAAAATTCATGCTAATATAAAACCTAATTATTATTCTATCAATTTTTTAAGTTTGTAATAGCAATATTTAAAATCCACCTCTATTTGTCCCCCCATCATTGTAGGCTTTTGTCCAGATATTTTGCTCTAAGAGGATGAGAGGTATGCTACCAAGCCAAAAGTTATTAGGATGACACAGGCAGCATAAGCACATAGCACATGCCTCCCAACCCATTAGATAAAGTAATGTGGATAAAGCCAAAATGGACAAATGTCCCTCGAAGCAGAATGCAGATAAAATAACAGGTTTAGCATTAGCAGGGATATTCGTAGGAGTATAGATAAAATAACACAACAAAACTTTTTTTATATAAATGCGCTAAAGTTTAAGCGTAGCTGCATGGGTGTGTCCATTATTTAGCTACGCTTAATCCAGCTTAAACAGCAGAAGAAGTTAAATAGCAAGAGACATCCAACATAAGCAGTATTGCAATAGAGTAGTGGTTAGATGTTATGCTTCACAAACAGCCATTCCCAATTCGATCCCCACTGTAACCCGTTCACATTTTACATATGAAAGCAGTACATAAACAATGTTTTGTAGTTTTACCTACTAAATAACATATATTTGTTAACCGGAGTACTGCATTATATCCAGATGTGAGGTATCAGTTTAATAAAGTTGTGAAATCCCCATATAAGCACAAGTGCCCAATACAGTATAGTCACACATGAATAAATGTAATGAAAGCACATTGAGGGATGTCAGGGACAGTAAACAAATTTATAATATGTAATGAATGATGAATCAATGCCATACAGCAGATAGTCTATAAAATGAAAAATAAGCAAATGCTAAGCATTGCACAGCTCTGCATACCAGGTGTAAGCATTGTATAAATATGACTGTTAAGCAATGAGTAGCCCCGCTAAATGGAGTTGCCCTTTGGTAAGCAGTGCAAGCCTGACAATTTAAACAATGCCAACCTTAGCTAAGCAGGTTTGCCCATTGCTTAGCTTAGCTCAGCATATTCAAAACCATCCAATCATGGCAGAGGATGGGACATTGGCCGTATTTAAAACCCACAGGGAGGAATACAGCTCATAATTGGTTGCAGATTCCCACTGTAGGCAAAATGGCTGGAATCAGAGATGGAATGCGCTTCCTTGTGCAATGCTGGGGCATACAGGAGTCCAAGGTCATGGTAGGATTCCTGGTAAAAAAACATGATGAGAAACTGCTGCAGGGCCAGTACCAAGGCTCCCAATATAAAGTGGAAGCATGGAACCATCTCGCACATGACCTCATCAGTGCCACTGATATCCCTCAGACTGGTGAGCAGGTCAGGCACCACTAAGCTGACTTGAAACGGAGGAAGAATCAAGGCAGAGGGGTGATGTCCCAGCAGTGTGTAAGTACTCATGCCAGTAACTGTTTAATAATGTCCAGCCTGTGTATATGGTGGATAGGTATGGCTAAATATTTCTCTATTTCCCTTACAGCTGCAGCTGAGTGGGCTGTGAATCAGGAAGCCGATGCGAGTAGGCTGCAAAGGCTGCATCGCAAGGCTGGTAAGTAACAATCCTGCTTGTAGTAGTCATACCAAATAAATATAAAAGTAGTAGAAAGTCACCTTGCAGTATAAAAACTGTTTTGTGTATGGGTTGTACTGAATAAACCAGACAATATGACAGTAATAGTCCCATATAGGTCATATTTAAATAAAACTGTAACTGCCTGGCAATAAAGCTCTAAATCCTGGGCTGGTTGTGTTTACACTGGTATTTATGGCATTTTTAGTGTTGCATTCTCTGATTAGTAATGTTGTATTAACCACTGTTACCCACACTGTGCTACATAATAACAATTAGAAGAAAACAAAAAAGGAGCGTAACACCATAGACATAAAACTGGAACTTTAATACAACAAAAACAAGAACAGGATAAGCGCTTTCGGCATGTGCCTTCCTCAGATCCTGAAAACAATTCCTACACACAACTATTTAAGAACCAGCTAACCAATCTAGTTAAAAGGCAATTAAGCAATTAAAAAATGAGGCAATGAAAAGTAGCAACACTTACTCCCCATTTGCATAGTGCACTTGTAACAAAAACATGTTTTAAAATAACTTAGATCCAAGCTTAGAACAAAACTACATTTTGTTAAATACAATCAGCATAGCATATTAAAACTTATAGTAAAAAAATAAAACACTGCTGTCATAACTATTACACAGCTTGTGAATCTGTTAGAAACTCAGAACTCATACTGTTAACATATGAGGTTCATAACCATGATATTAAAAAAGCAACAGTCTCAGCCTGATATACAACAAACAAATAACTATTGCATAAAAGTCTGATGAACACTCAGAATTCATACTATGAACAAAATAGACACAAAACTCACCTAAAATGAAAGCATGCATACACACCTATTCTATAGAACGTGTACAGAAGGAATATTACAAAGCTGACATCTGTGACAAAGATGGATAGGAAGTAAAAAATAAAAAAATATATATTTAATGAGCTTCCTTAATGGCAAAAAGTCAGTCTTCATTCCATCAGGAATGGTTTAAGTGGAACAACATCATTAAGCCCTGGGAAACAATCAGCCCTTAAGTCCATTATCCATTTAGATTCTTCCATTTCTGTTTGATTTGTTACATCCCCTTCTCTTATAGTTGGACAAACCATTGCAAGGACCATAAATCTAAATGTATGGGTGGCATTATCTTGAATATGAGCATACAACGCATTAGTAACAACCTTAATGTGTATATCAGATTGGTGCCTAAAGATTCTTTCTTTTAGCATCCTACATAGAAACATGGGCAAAAAGTACAAGTAGGAACATATACCACATTCGTACTATTACAGTTGGCATTTCCAAAAAACTGGTATGTCCTTCCTGTAACTGGATGTGTAAAAACATTGCTGGTATTGATAACAGTACAGGCTTTACAACTGCCACATTTCCGTGTGCCAGAACGTGCATGTTCATACCTTTTGGCTTTGCAGCTTTTATTGCAAAGCAACCTCTTTAGATATTTCTTGTTCTTAAAACTAAAATGAGGTGTAGTCCCTACTATTTCTTTCAGTCTATTGTCTGATGTTAACACAGGCTGGTATTGTTTGATTATTCCACATATTGTAGGATTATCACTACTGTAAGTAAGGCTGACCCTCATGGGCCACTGACCTACATTAGGACGTATTCTATCATCTTTCTTCACTTCATTTGTCATTCCATTGATATACTGTTGAGAGTAGTAGGGTCTACCCTTATTCAATCTCAGATCTCTTGCATGATCTATTGTTATTCCTTCTCTGACTGGCCTATAACTATGATCCTTGAAACCTTGTAACAGTTTATTGCTTTCCATGAGACAGGTATCATCCTGAGTACAAAGCCTGGATACTTGAGTGACTTGGTTGTCAATCACATTGTGGAAAATATGCCTTGGGTGCATACTGGAAAAATGCACCATATGATTCCTCCACATAGGTTTCTGATACAGCATAGTATTTATCCCTTCAATAGGATCTTGACATCTAGAAATTCAATATCTGTTCTGGACATCTTAACATCGAATTTTAGAAACAAAGTAGTCTGTGTTAAAAAATCCACACAATTTTGGACTTCTTCCTCACTTCCAGCCCATAGAATCATGTCATCCACAACTCTATTATAGAGGAGCACATTCCCTTTCCATTGGAAGTTTACATTCAGTGCCCATAGCTCTTCCCACCAGGCCAGTACAAGATTGGCATAGCTATTCACGCAGTGGGTACCCATAGCTACCCACCACTTCTGCCAGTAGTAGCTATTTCCATAAACAAATAAATTGTTCTCTAGCACCAGTTCCAATAGGCTGCAGACAGCATAAGAGTCTAATTTCCTTTCTCTATACACATCTCTTATGGATTCAACACCATATGAGTTAGGAATTGATGTAAACAAACTATGAACATCCATAGTGACTAAGAACAAATGGGAGAAGTCATAGACGTTAGTAGTGGCTTCCTGTAAATGCTGTAGGAACTGTGCCGCCGTATCTTATACTATGTTATTGTAATCACTCAATAGCTTTTTCAGCTTATTTTCCAAAAAGACTAAAAGGGGTTCTGTTGACCATCCTCAGCCTGCCACTATGGGACGCATGGGTGGTTTAGAGCTGTTTTTATGGATTTTTGGCAGTCCATTGATGACAGCAATGTTTTATTTATTTACTATAAGTTTTAGCATGCTATGCTGATTGTCTTTAACAAAATGTAATTTTGTTCTAAGCTTGGATATAAGTTAGTTTAAAACATGTTTTTGTTACAAGTGCACTATGCAAATGGGGAGTAAGTATTGCTATGTTTCATTGCCTCATTTTTAATCAGGCAGTGACTGTTGCTTCTTTAATATTATGGTCATGAACCTGCTATGTTAGCAGTATGAGTTCTGAGTTTTTAACAGATTCACAAGCTGTGTAATGGTTATGACAGCAGTGTTTTATTTATTTACTATATGTTTTAATATGCTCTGCTGATTGTCTTTAACAAAATGTAGTTTTGTTTTAAGCTTGGATCTAAGTTATTTTAAAACATATTTTTATTACATGTGCACTATGCAAATGGGGAGTAAGTGTTGCTATTTTTCATTGCCTCATTTTTTAATTGCTTAATTGCCTTTTAACTAGATTGGTTAGCTGGTTCTTAAATAGTTGTGTGTAGGAATTGTTTTCAGGATCTAAGGAAGGCACATGCCGAAAGTGCTTATCCTGTTCTTGTTTTTGTTGCATTAAAGTTCCAGTTTTATGTCTATGGTGTTACGCTCTTTTTTTGTTTTCTTCTAATTTGTGTACTGGAGCATTCCTTGGTGGTGCTACTGAATTTTGGTACTGTTTTCTTGTTTTTATGTTTAACACCACACATAGACTGAACAATGGATTTATCCAACAACCAGTATTCTGCTGATTCAGTCACTAAGACGGTAAGAGTGATATAACTACAAGCAATGTTAACCCTCTTCTGAAGCTTAATTTGGACAGTACGAAGTTATTGATACCTGTTGAGTCAACAAATGACTTAGGTTTTGAAGAAATATTCAAAACAGTGGAGAATGCAGCCTATCGCTTAAAGCATTTGCAATGGCAATGCTTCCATATGGAGGCGTGCCTTCATCACTAGCTGATTCCCCGTGGACTAAGAGTTAAATGTATGCCTAGCTACGGAAATACCTACCTGGAATTGTTAGCTAAATGGCCGGCGATTAACATCCACACTAGCTTCAGTTACATGAAGCTACTTATTGACGTCTTTAGGCCACAAGAAGAAGAGATTAATAAAGTCATTGAAAGTAAACAAAAGGAGCTAGAATCTGCAGATTTGTCTGAAGCTAATTTGAATAAGTTGGAGAACTTGCAAGACAGACTAGCAGCCTATGAAGTGAAATTGAAGGAACAGAAGAGCCAAAAGTTACTAAGGGATTATAATGATATTAAACAAGGCCACCTTTTTAAATGGCCTAGAGCCCCTAGGCAGTGTTACAAAAGGAGTGAGCATGAGGTCACTGCAGCCAACCAGATGCTTAAGAGGCGAGATGAAATGCGCCATGAAATGACAGTTAGAGCTGAGGTTCATCAAGTGAATGGAGCCCATACGGATAGAAATGTAACAAATGGGAGTACGTGTGCTCAAAATTATGATATAGAATGTTTGACTGAAGGAACACTTGAGGTTCCCATGGAGCAAGTTTACAATACAGCAAATGCGTCTAATCCTACTTGTATGAATGAATCATCCTCTAGGCCCACGAAACAAGCAGGAGCCATACCCAAAAAAGGATCGATATAAATACCTATTGAACAGCAACTTCCTTTTTTAATACATGTGAAGGAGCCTCGTGTAGGCAGACCTGCAAGCAGAGAAAGAAAGAGAAGGAAGGTTCTGTGATGAATTCCTTAGTTGTTAATATCTCAAATAGTATTCTGAAAAAAGAGTTTGTTACTCTACTTGAGAAAGGATTAAGTTTTATACCAGCTTTACGTTCACCGCTGCATGAGTTTGTGACTGATATAAAGTGTTTTGGACATAATGTGACATTAAAACATATTTTTGGGTCCAATGTTAGATCAGATCATGACTCTGAAAGACCACCTAGGAAGCCTAGCACATTTGTTCCAGTAAGCCATCCTACAGTTGAGATTTTTATGTGCTTATGTGAGCAAGAACTAGCCAAAATTAGAACAGATGGCAAAGGTAAACACTATCAGAATTTGACCAAAGAAGAATTGGATGATTTAAAAGAACTACAAACCAGAGAGGATATAACTATTAGACCAGCTGACAAAGGAGGAGCTGTAGTGGTGATGAGTACGGATGATTATAATGAAAGTATGTTGGATATGCTCAGTGATCGAGCAACATACTTAAGAATTATGAAGAAAGAAGTTGATGTGATGAAAAGGAGGATAGAAAATGCACTTTATGAGATGCTTATGAACAGGAGTATAACAAAGGAACTATATGAGTTTTTCATAGTTGAACATCCTGTCATACTTATCGTCAATGGCCTGCCAAAAATTCATAAAAACAGCTCTAAACCACTCATGCATCCCATAGTGGCAGGCTGAGGATGGTCAACAGAACCCCTTTCAGTCTTTTTGGAAAATGAGCTGAAAAAGCTATTGAGTGATTACAAGAACATAGTAAAAGATATGACACAGTTCCTACAGCATTTACAGGAAGCCACTACTAACATCCATGACTTCTCCCATTTGTTATTAGTCACTATGGATGTTCATAGTTTGTTTACATCAATTCCTAACTCCTATGGTATTGAAGCCATAAGAGATTTGTATAGAGAAAGGAAATTAGACTCTTATGTTTTCTGCAGCCTATTGGAACTGGTGCTAGAGAACAATGTATTTGTTTATAGAGATAGCTACTACTGGCAGAAGTGGGGGATAGCTATGGGTACACCCTGCGTGAATAGCTATGCCAATCTTATGTTGGCCCAGTGGGAAGAGCTATGGGCACTGAATGTAAACTTCCAATGGAAAGGGAATGTGCTCCTCTATAATGGATTGGTGGATGACATTATGATTCTATGGGCTGGAAGTGAGGAAGAAGTCCAAAATTTTGTGGACTTTTTAACACAGACTACTTTGTTTCTAAAGTTCGATGTTAAGATGTCAAGAACAGATATTGAATTTCTAGATATCAAGATCCTATTGGATCCTATTGAAGGGATAAATACTATGCTGTATCGGAAACCTATGTGAAGGAACCATATGGTGCATTTTTCTAGTATGTACCCGAGGCATATTTTCCACAATGTGATTGATAACCAAGTCACTCAAGTGTCCAGGCTTTGTACTCAGGATGATACCTTTTTTATGGAAAGCAATAAACTGTTCCAAGGTTTCAAGGATCGTGGTTATAGGCCAGTCAGAGAAGGAATAACAATAGATCATGCAAGAGATCTGAGAAAGAATAAGAGTAGACCCTACTACTCTCAACAGTATATCAATGGAATGAAAAGTGAAGTGAAGAAAGATGATAGAATATGTCCTAATGTAGGGCAGAGGACCATGAGGGTCAGCCTTACTTACAGTAGTGATAATTCTACAATATGTGAAATAATCAAAAAATACTGGCCTGTGTTAACATCAGACAATAGACTGAAAGAAATTGTAGGGACTACACCTATTTTAGTTTTAAGAACAAGAAAAATCTAAAGAGGTTGCTTTGCAATAAAAGCTGCAAAGCCAAAAGGAATGAACATACACATTCTGGCACACGGAAATGTGGCAGTTGTAAAGCCTGTACTGTTATCAATACCAATAATGTTTTTACACATCCAGTTACAGGAAGGACATACCAGTTTTTTGGAAATGCCAACTGTAATAGTAAGAATGTGGTATATGTTGCTACCTGTACTTTTTGCCCATGTTTCTATGTGGGCAAAACGAATAGGATGCTAAAAGAAAGAATCTTTAAGCACCAATCTGATATACGCATTAAGGCTGTTACGAATGCATTGTATGCTCATATTCGAGATAATGCCACCCATACATTTAGATTTATGGTCCTTGCAATGGTTCGTCCAACTATAAGAGAAGGGGATGTAACAAATCAAACAGAAATGAAAGAATCTAAATGGATAATGGACTTAAGGGCTGATTGTTTCCCAGGGCTTAATGGTGTTGTTTCACTTAAACCGTTCCTGAAGGAATGAAGATTGACTTTTTGCTATTAAGGAAGCTCAATAAATATATATTTTTTTATTTTTTACTTCCTATCCATCTTTGTCACAGATGTCAGCTTTGTATTATTCCTTCTGTACACTTTCTATAAAATAGCTGTTTATGCATGCTTTCATTTTGGGTGAGTTTTGTGTTTATTTTGTTCATAGTATGAATTCTGAGTATTCATCAGACTTTTATGCAATAATTATTTGTTTGTTGTATATCAGGCTGTGACTGTTTCTTCTTTAATATTATGGTTGTGAACCTGATATGTTAACATTATGAGCTCTGAGTTGCAACAGATTTACAAGCTGTGTAATAGTTATGACAGCAGTGTTTTATTTATTTACTATAAGTTTTAGCATGCTATGCAGATTGTCCTTAACAAAATGTAGTTTTGTTTTAAGCTTGGATCTAAGTTATTTTAAAACATGTTTTTGTTACAAGTGCACTATGCAAATGGGGAGTAAGTATTGCTATGTTTCATTGCCTCATTATTTAATCAGGCAGTGACTGTTGCTTCTTTAATATTATGGTTATGAACATGCTATGTTAACAGTATGAGTTCTGAGTTTTTAAGAGATTCACAAGCTGTGTAATGGTTATGACAGCAGTGTTTTATTTATTTACTATAAGTTTTAATATGCTATGCTGATTGTATTTAACAAAATGTAGTTTTGTTTTAAGCTTGGATCTAAGTTATTTTAAAACATGTTTTTGTTACAAGTGCACTATGCAAATGGGGAGTAAGTGTTGCTATGTTTCATTGCCTCATTTTTTTAATTGCTTAATTGCTTTTTAACTAGATTGGTTAGCTGGTTCTTAAATAATTGTGTGTAGGAATTGTTTTCAGGATCTGAGGAAGGCACATGCTAAAAGCACTTATCCTGTTCTTGTTTTGGTTGCATTAAAGTTCCAGTTTTATGTCTATGGTGTTACGCTCCTTTTTTGTTTTCTTCTAATTTGTGTACTGGAGCATTCCTTGGTGGTGCTACTGGATTTTGGTACTGTCTACATAATAAAAATGTCTAGGCATGTCTGTATAAGACTGTTATAATTATAAGTTCAGACTGTAAAACTGAGAGAGAGTTAGACAGAAAACACTAAAGAGATTGATAGCAATATCCAAACAGCACACTCTGCTCAAAATTAAATTGTTGTATCAGACAGAGCCATGGTTCAAATCCTGGGAGTGGTAGTAAGCTGTATGCATAATCATACCTCTCAACTTTACAGATTTTTTCAGAATGTCCAGATAATTGGCTCATAATTTCTGCCTGTTACCCTGTTCCCCTGGCAAATCAGTGGGATGATCTCAGTATTTTAGTCAGCAAATAATGACATACATCTGATTTTCAGACCTCAAAAGCTTCAGAAAATATATATGAAAACAAACCTGTCACTTTAGCAACTCTCCAAGTTTATGAGAACAATATTCAAAATATGTCCCTATTTGTACCCCATGTTGTCAAGCTTTGACCAGAGTGTGTGCATTAAGAGATTGAGAGGTATGTGCATAATATTAACTCAGAATCTGGGAATATGCGTAGAAACAGTCAGGTAGTGTTAACAAACATTCCTTCCACAGGTCTGTCAGATAGGAAAACTGTGGCTGTCAATTCGTCTTCTTTTGGCTGCGCCCATTAGGGGTCACCACAGTGGATCATCTGTTTCCATTTCTTCCTGTCCTCTGCATCTTGCTCTGTCACACCAACCACCTGTGTGTCCTCTATCACCACATCCATAAACCTTATCTTAGGCCTTCCTCTTTTCCTATAACCTGGCAGGTTCATCCTTAACATCTTTTTCCAAATATATGCTACATCCCTCCTCAGCACATGTCCAAACCAGCGTAATCTTGCCACTCTGGCTTTGTCTCCAAACCTTCCAACCTAGGCTGACCCTCTAATATACTTATTCCTAATCCTGTACACCCTCGTTACACCCAGTGCACATCTTAACATCTTTATCTCTGCCACATCCAGCTCCGACTCCTGCCTTTTTGTCAATGCCACTGTCTCCAACCCATATAACAAAGCTGGTCTTTCTACCCTCTTGTATACCTTCCCTTTCACTCTTACTGGTACTAGTCTGTTACAAATCACTCCTGACACTCTTCTCTACCCACTCCATCCTGCCTGTACTCTCTTCTCCACCTCTCCTCCACACTCACCATTACTCTGAACTGCTGATTCCAAGTATTTAAACTCATCAACCTTTGCCACCTCTACTCTTTGCATCTTCACCATTCCTCTATCCTCCCTCTCATTCACACACATATATTATGTCTTAGTCCTGCTGACCTTCATTCCTCTTCTCTCTAGAGCATATCTCCTCCACCTGTTCCCTACTCTCACTACAGATCACAATGTCATCTGCAAACATCATTGTCCACGGGGACTCCTGTCTGATCTTGTCTGTCAACCTGTCCATCACCATTGCAAATAAGTAAAAGCTCAGAGCTGATCCTTGATGTAATCCCACCTCCACCTTAAATGCATCCATCACTCCCACCACAGACCTCACTGCTGTCACACTACCCTTGTGCATATCCTCTACCACTCTTACATACTTCTCTGACACTCCCGACCTCCTCATACAATACCACAACTCCTCTCTAGGCACCCTGTCATACGCTTTCTCTAAGTCCACAAAGACACAATGCAACTCCTTCTGACCTTCTCTGTACTTCTCCATCAACATTCTCAGAGCAAACATAGCATCTGTAGTGCTCTTTCCTGGCATGAAACCATACTCCTGATCTCTAATCATCACTTCCCTTCTTAACCTAGCTTCCACTACTCTTTCCCATAACTTCATGCTGTGACTGATCAATTTAATCCCTCTGTAGTTACTACAGTTCTGCATGTCACCCTTATTCTTAAAAATCGGTACCAAAACACTTTTTCTCCATTCCTCAGGCATCCTCTCACTTTCCAAGATTTCATTAAACAATCTAGTTAAAAACCCCACTGCCATTTCACCTAAACACCTCCATGCTTCCACAGGTATGTCATCTGAACCAACAGCCTTTCCATTCTTCATTCTCTTCATAGCTATCCTTACTTCCTCCTTGCTAATCCACTGCACATCATGATTCACTATCCTCACATCATCCAACCTTTTCTCCCTCTCATTCTCTTTATTCATCAGCCCCTCAAAGTACTCTTTCCATCTGTTCAACACATTCTCCTCGCTTGTGAGTATGTTTCCCTCATTATCCTTTATCACCCTTACCTGCTGCACATCTTTACTAGCTCGCTCCCTCTGTCTAGCCAGTCTGTACAGGTCCTTTTCTCCCTCCTTAGTGTCCAACTTTTCATGCAACTCTTCATACGCCTTCTCGTTTGCCTCCGCCACCACTCTCTTTGCCATGCACCTCATCTCCTTATACCCCTGTCTACTTTCTTCATCTCTCTGACAATCCCACTTCTTTTTCATCAACCTCTTTCTCTGTATACTCTCCTGTACTTCCTCATTCCACCACCTGATCTCCTTGTCCTCCTTCCTCTTTCCAGATGTCACACCGAGCACCTTTCTAGCCATCTCCCTTACTAGCTCTGCTGTAGTTACCCAGCTATTCGGCAACTCTTCACTGCCACCCAGTGCCTGTCTTAACTCTTGCCTGAACTCCACCTCACAATTACCATTTTTCAGTTTCCACTATTTGATCCTTGGTGCTGCCCTCACACTCCTCCTCCTCTTCTTGATCACCAATGTCATTCTACAAACCATCATCCTATGCTGCCTAACTGTGGCTGCCAATAAAGATTGAAATCCTGGACTGATAGTGTTTACTCCGGTATTGTATGGCTGACATGTAGCATTCAGTAACATCTACATTTAAAAGGACCGATTGGCTAGACAGAGGGAGTGAGCTAGTAAAGATGTGCAGCAGGTAAGGGTGATAACGGATAATGGTGGAAATTCAACAGCATTCACCACTGTTACAGGAACAAGAAAGCAAAAACTGAGGGTAATGCTACTCAATGCTTGAAGTCTAAATCTCAAAAAGCACTCACTCGAGGCAGTCCTTAAAATGGAGAACATTGATATCTGAGACTTGGTTCAAGGCTCCATAGAGCACCCCTGCACTACCAGGCTATAACTCATACCACTTTTGGCCATGTAACCTGGACCGAAAGACCAAATGCGGAGGTGTGTCCATATTCATTAAGGATATCCACATCTCCAGGCTAGATGCTCAGCATAATGCATCTGAGGTTATCCAAGTGCAACTAGCTCTATCCAAAACTGCAATCCAAATTGTAGCTTGATACATATCCCCCACCATACCCTAGGATTCCTACCCCTCTTTTCTTGATGTATTGGAAAATATTCGGGTTCAACCAAGCACCCTAATAATGGGCGAATTCAACTACCCCACCATTAACTGGGAAAACTACTCGTCTACTAACTCCTTAGCTCTACATTTTCTGGAATTCATAAACTCCAATGCCCTGGATCAACTTATCCACACCCCCACTAGGGGCAACAATATCCTAGACCTAGTCATTACCAACATGAGTGACTGGTGATCCACACCTGAAGTCAACTCCTCGTTGGTCCGATCTGACCATAAGCTAATTACCCTTGATATCCACATCCCGCCCCCACCCCCCATTAAGGAAACCACAGTAAAACATTTCTCCAAAGCCAATTTCATGCTTCTTAAGATAGAAATGGTGAACTTCATTGCACCCATGCAGATGGACAATACAGTTACAACTGCTGAATCCTACATAAATGCACTCGATAAGCACTTACAAGAGTGCGTGGATCATGCTATCCCAAACAGAACCAAGACACTATCCTCCAAAAACAGGAAGCCAATCTGGTGGCCCCCTGCCATAAACAAACTGTACAACAGAAGGAAGAAACTGTTGCAAAAGAGAGTAAACTCCCATGAGTGGAGTAGATCCCTGGTCAGCTTCAGTAAGATCCCCTTATAAAATCCTCCAAAGCTAGCTATGAAAACAAAATTGCCACTAGTTCTAAGGACAACTACAAAGCATTCTATAGCTATGTCAATAATCTTGATGGCAACACCCAGATCTGCTCTGAGTTATGGCACAACGGCATGAAAATTACAGAACCAACTGATATTACCAACATCCTGGCAGATAGGTTCAGTGCTAACTTTACTCCCCCAATCACCCTTAAAGGGCCCATATCTAAACAGGAAGAATACAGAGTCCCTGTAATCACAACCATGCAGGTAAAAACTGCACTCTCTAAAGCCAAAAGCACAACATCCATGGGGCCAGACAACATATCAGGCTGTGTATTACATGAACCTCAGAATGAACTGGCTCCCCATCTAAGCACCATGTTCAATAATAGCTTTGCATCAGGCTTTGTGCCCACTGAATGGCGCAAAACAACAGTTATCCCACTCCACAAAGGAGGAGCCACCAATGATCCTGGGAACTATCGGCCTATTAGCCTGATGAGCCTGGACTGCAAGGCCATGGAACGTATCACCATGGAACTCATAAACAAAGACATTGGTAACCTCCAAACTCTGGATCCCACCCAGTTCGAGTTTGTGAAAGGCAGATCATGCCACCTGAACCTGATTGACTTATTTGAGGCAGTCGCCAAAGCCGTAGATGAGGGTAAGGTGGTTCACACAGCCTATTTTGACCTCGACAAGGCTTTCAACACCATCTCCCATTCTGGAATTATAGCTAAACTCACTAAACTAGGTATAAATCCCTACATCACAAGATGGGTTGCCAAATGGCTCACTGACAGAGCCCACACTGTAAAATTTGCAGACTCCAAATCTGACCTCAAACCAATGACAAGTGAAGTATCACAGGATTCAGTCCTGGGACTGCTCCTGTTTGGTATCTACTTCTCTGAAGTACAGGATAACACAGAAGGCCTCTGGCTAATGAAGTTCGCAGATGACTGCAAACTAGGAGCCATAGTCAAGTCCCCAAATGATGTGGATATCCTACAGAATGGCCTCGCTGAGACAGATGCCTGGTGTCAGAGCCATGGCCTCAAGCTCAATGCCAAAAAGTGCAGTGTCACCCCCTTTGGTAAAAACTCTATACCCATGAACTACCACATAAGCAGCAATCTACTTAACACTGAATGTGTGATAAGAGACCTTGGCACTCAGGTGGACAGTAGTCTCTCTTTTGATAGTCACATTGCTACAGTAGTTAGGAAGTCCTTCTACATGGCACATCTCACCAAAAAAAGGTTATCATCCAGGAAAAAATAGGTCATTGTTCCCCTCTACTCAACACCCATTAGACCCATTATAGAGTACAATGCCCCTTTTGGAATGTAACTCACAAGGCATCTGCAGTAGCTGGAAAGGCCACAGAAGTACCTCACAAAGAGAATTACTGGCCTCAGACAAATGTCCTACACTGACCATCTCAAAAAACTCCAGCTTTACTCCATAGCATATCACCTACTCAGAGGTGATCTCTGCCTAACATATAAAGCTATGTCAAACCTAGAGCTGTTGGACAAGCTACACCTAAAGAAATCCCAATCCCTCTGAACTACACGCTCTAGGGCCTAAACCCTGTCACCACAATAAACAGAACATGCTGGAGGGATAGATTCCTGTCCCAGAGTCTTCCCATACTCTGGAACAGGCTACACATCTATGTCAAGCAAAGTTCTTCATTAGCACTCTTCAAGAAAAATCTTGATGAGTGGATGAGAAATAGGAAATATACCTTGGGGATCACTTCTGTGTCTCTGCTCAACAGTGGCACAAGAAAATAACTTTCTTAGATGGCATAAGCCAGGGAACCTTGTTGGCTAGGCTTACGTAGGCCCTTGGGCCGATAGCCTAGTACCTACCTATTAACCTATGAACCTATCTGATATCAGGATAGTAATGTCATGTCAATCACTGTTTCTCACACTGTACTAAATAAAAATATGTCTAGGAATATCTGTATGAGACTGTTGTAATTACAAGGTCAGATTGTACAACCACGAGAGATTTAGACAGAAAACACTGAAGAGATAGACAGCAATATACAAACAGCACACTCTGCTGACACTTAAATTGTTGTATTTTTTTCAGACACAGCCATGGTTTGAATCATGGGAGTGGTAGTAAGCTGCATGCATAATCATTCCTCTCAACTGTACACATTCTTTCAAAATTGCCAGATTATTGGCTCATATTTTCTGCCTGTTCCTCTGCTCAGATTTGTAGTCAGCAAATAATGACATACATTTGATTTTCAGACCTCGAAACCTTCGGAAAATGTATATGAAAACAAATCCTGTCTCTTTATCAGCCCTCCATGTTTATGTGAGCAATATTCAAAATATGTCCTTATTTGTATCCCCATGTTGTCAAGCTTTGACCAGAGTGTGTGCATTAAGAGAATGAGAGGTATGTTTATAATATTAACTCGGAATCTGTGAGTATGTGTAGAAACAGTCAGGTAGTGTTAACAAACATTCCCTCCATGGGTATACCAGGTAAGAGATACAGAATTTAGCTATAAGACAGTTAAAGTATAAACTGTTTACAAACATACCACTGCCCAAACCAAGGCCATAGCATATTGTAATAATACCTGTAGAGTAATGATTAGAGTAATGATCATTAAAGTTGTAAGGACTACAAGGATATATAAGTTGTTAATTCACATCACCCCCCCACCATATCTGTAACAAAAATCTAAATACACAAATCAATGGGTATGTTTACATTAAATGTACTGTTGGGACATATGTCTTATTGTTCAATAAAGATTGAAATGTGTTTCTATTAATGTTCCATTTTGAAATACTATCATTGGTGGCCTGTTGCTATCAATGTAACCTGCATGCTGTTGTAATGGCCACTGTGGTTCCATAAATGCATGTGTTTTGTTTGCTATGCAACTGTTCCAAATCTGGTGTTTTGGGTTAATGGGAATATCTATGCATGCTGTTATAACTAATCCTGCATTGTGTTGACTATTACTAACCCACATACGTTTTAAAACTGCAACACCATAGAATGTTTGGGAAGGCCAGTCCCAGCAGAACCACCTCTCCCACTTTATCTGGCCATGACACCGGGCCCCAACATGTCTGGGACCCACCCTGGGACCTCCTCGTCTGCTGGTCTTGCACCACATTCAGGTGGAACCACCTCACGGGATGGGGCTTGTCCCCACGGGAGTGGGTGCGGACAGGAAACTGTCACCTGTTGT
>NC_056735.1:598942966-598945466 GCF_019279795.1 Protopterus annectens | reverse complement strand
ATATTTATATATACATACATACATACACATATAAATATATTACTACTTATAGATATGTATAAGAAGAGTATATATCGAGAGTGCACAGCATATCAAACAGCCATTATTCTTACATTTGCCACCTTTTAAAATGGCCAGTGTTTGATTCTTTCCTACAAATGAGAATTATTACATGAAACATATACCCACACACAATGCAAAGGACTTGACACCACACACAAGTCTGCATACATAGAAGTGTTATTTGAGTACTATTTCAGTTGTTTATGTCATGTCATATAGCAGTTAGGTGTTTGAAATACATAATAAATGATTAATGCAACTCTCAAACAAAACATTTGATACAGTAATCTGAAAAACATAACATACGTTGCTGTCCAGGCTAAGGCCTTCAAGTAGTACAACAGTAAAAAAAAAAACACTTGCCTTGAAGATAAGAACCAATCAACACTTAATTACAGACGTAGTTCAGCAGCCTCCAATTACATTCTGTCCTCAACCCGTAGGGGGAAAAGTATTAATTGTTACAATGGAAATGTATCTGTTTAACAATGCTTATCTTAAAACGTCACTGTCATGCTGGCAAACAGAACTGTGTGTAAGACAATCAGCTCTAGCCAACCACTGTTCCCATGATGAAATGTATGAAAATGTACAGCCATATACCTTAATGTTTCTTACTACTGATATCCCTCACATGTTGCAACAGTCTAGGTTAAAAACATTTAATACGCTTCCCCCATAAAATGTCTTACAAGGGCATATAACAGTGTTTTCCATACACTGACCTCCAGACTGTACAGGGTCACACACGTTTTGTCCAGCTGCAGCCCTCATATATATGGACCCTACACCACAATTTGTGTGGGAGACCACAACATCACTGGAATGATAGCAAGAATGCCAGCACTAAATAATGATAGGCCATTACCTAACAACCTCTTACTGCATGACATCTGGACAAAGCCTGGTATATATGTGGAGGACAGAGGGTGGAACCCAGGGTCATATTTGCAATATTGCTGTTATACACTGTGAACATTGCTGGTAATACAGGGTTGGTTGCAACATACCCTTACTCAGGAATATGAAGTCAGAAACACAAATGGATGCTGCCATGTACCGATAGCAATCAACAGAGGGAATGCCACTGATATGTCAGAGACAAGACCTGTGTGGTGAACAGACAAAACATAACAGCCAATCCTCTAGCCATTATATGGATAGGCCCACAGTTGGGATCTATGCAGACAGACTACATTCCATGCAAAACTAGCATGTACACAGAAACCCTGTAAACCAGCAGTATTCAATGCATATAACAGCAATACTCACACTGTCCATAGGTCTAGAACCTTATACAAACACGTAGTTGGCATGTGTCTGCAAGTCCTGTTGTAAGAGGTATTCCTACCTACTGTCTGTAACACTGCTGCCCACACACAGGAAGGATATCTTCCATACAGGAAGTCATTTATAGTAGTGGGTTGCTATGACATTGGCTATTGGAAGTACTTCACAGCTGGCTGCATGCAGTTAGCAAGTGGGGACCACCAATTGGTGCAGAGGCCATCACCTGATCATGAGCATCACCTACAAAAGCCATGCTGCAACCTATTCAAACCAGCTTGTTCTCTGTAGTGGAGAGAGAGAAAATAACACTAAAAAAATAATACTACAAAAAAAAAAAAAAGAAATAAGGAAGCTATTCAAGCAATACACAGAAGAGAGCACAACAATAAAACAGGTATGTGAAACATGTATGCATGTAACTGAATGTAGTGCTTCATCTGTAATAATGGGATAAATTATGTTGAAAGATTTATATGTGCTATCAAGACTTGTTGCTGTAATTATGTCCTGCTGAACAACTGTGGGCAGTGGGCCATACCTGTCAACTGTACATATCTGCACAGAATGACAAGATGTAAGCCATCATAGTATTTGTTCTGTTCCTCCAAATATGTATATTAGTCTGGCAAATAGCTGAAGGTAGAAGTAATTAAGTCATGCTAGACACATGAGTTTCAGACCCCACCACCTTCAGAACAGTCATGATAATGTGAAATGTACCATGCACAAACTTCATAGGTTTGTAATAGGCTTATCTGCAATCTGTCCCTATATATCCCCCCAATGTTAGGATGTGTCCACATGTGATGCTCTGCTTTGCAGCAAGGCAGAACAGTGCAGCAGTGGAGAAAGGAGGTTCAGAGTGTGGACCCCATGTCGGAATGCACTCCATATATATGTGTGTATATATATATATATATATATATATATATATATATATATATATATATATATATATATATATATGTGTGTGTTTGTGTGTGTGTGTGTGTGTGTGTGTGTGTGTGTGTATATATATATATGTATATATATATATATATATGTGTGTGTGTGTGTGTGTGTCTATATATATATATATATATATATATATATATACAGATATACATACATATATATATATATATATATAAATATATATATACAAAAA
>NC_056735.1:598937198-598942466 GCF_019279795.1 Protopterus annectens | reverse complement strand
ACACTTTAGTGGGCAGCCTCAACAGTTAAATTAAACAAACAAACTTTCGATCAAATTCGACTAAAATATAACTTTTAAGTGCAGATATTAAATAATGCAGCAAACAGCCAAAAAAACAGTTTAAGCTTGTTTAGAGTAAGCTAGAGAAGGTATTTCAAGTAAAAAAACAGCAAAGATACTTAAATCCAGAAAGTAGTCGCTTTCTGAGTTCTCTGTAGCTAGGACCACTCTGCAGGACCACGAGGAGCTTGTCTGAGTAGTATAGCCAGAAAAAAATGCCCAGAGGCGGATTTTAAACAGGGAACTTCAAAAGAGCTAGAAATAGTCCAAAACAACCAATTACTACAGCTCTTGTGCTGAGGTCACTTCCTATAGGGACAGGTAGGCTGCTCAAGGCTCCCACTCCCACTGGTGAGCAAAGAAACTTCCTTCTATCCAAGTAAGGTAATGGACAACACAGGAACTACACCACAGCCCAGAATACAGCAAAGCCTGTAAATTGGTCTAAACTAGTCGAGGAGAAGCGGGAAAACAAGGATTTTTTTTTGTTTTTTTTGTTTTTAGATAGAAACACACAGAAAATGCAGAAACAGTAATAAATCAGTTACACAGGCTAGCACACTTTAGTGGGCAGCCTCAACAGTTAAATTAAACAAACAAACAACAAACTTTTGATCAAATTCGACTAAAATGTAACTTTTAAGTGCAGATATTAAATAATGCAGCAAACAGCTAAAAAACAGTTTAAGCTTGTTTAGGGTAAGCTAGAGAAGGTATTTCAAGTAAAAAAAAAAAGCAAAGATACTTAAATCCAGAAAATAGTCGCTTTTCTGAGTTCTCTGTAGCTAGGACCACTCTGCAGGACCACGAGGAGCTTGTCTGAGTAGTTGTGATATAAATTCAAGATCTACGTCTGTGTGTGTATATGTATATGTGTGTGTGTGTGTGTGTGTGTGTATATATATATATATATATATATATATATATATATATATATATAGAGAGAGAGAGAGAGATATATATATATATATATAGATATATAGACAGATATATAGATAGATAGTTTTTATATATATATATATATATATATATATATATATATATATATATATATATATATATATATATATGTATATGTGTGTGTGTGTGTGTGTGTACATTAGCAATATTGAATGTCTGTGCTGGATGATCTGTACGTGATCACCTTGGATGTATGTATATCTGCCATGGCTTAGTGGTAAAGCGCATCATCTGTGGTGTACAGAGTCCCGGGTTCTAGTCACGTAGAGACTGATAATTTTGTTGATGGGAAGAACAAGGGACATCGTATACGGTGATAGTAAGTCACCTTTACCCAGTTGTGTGCGTATCTGAGTGACAGTAAGCAGTGGTTATTAATTTGGAGGATCAGTATGGGCCATATGACTATGCATTAGAAGACAATACTATGCAAATGAGGTTGGCAATAGTGAATCCCGTTTATCCCCAGGGTGTGATGCAGATCCCAAGAGTGTATGTGTGTAGATAGCCGGGTGCAGGACTGGAATATAGGTGAAGGCATGGGAGTGGTTTTAGGCATACTGTATGTACATTGGAGCCCTGTGCCTCGGGATTGCTCCTGCCTTAGCACGCCTAAGCTAGGGGTGTGTCTATACCTGCCTGGTGAAATTGGGAGGAACAACAGCAGTAGTGGAGTAGTCAAGGTGAACAAGCTGCACAGACAGGTGATAATTAGCAAAATCAGCAGATTACATGGCCAGCCCGCCCATGAACACTAAGGTAAAGTGACCAAGCACCATACACACAGGTTTCTCCCACACTCTACACCACCGGTGTATACATGCGAGGACATTTCTCAACACAATCCAACCAAATGAGAAGGGCTGCAGCAGGCAACATGGACCAACATGTGCAAGAGGCTCAGGGTGGTGAGGATGTGAATGCTGCCGAACAACCCTTAGTGAGGTGACAGAACACTTTACAGACCCAGGGTAACCTACCAGGGGCTACATGGGCTGGAGATAATGGAGCACTATGGGGTGGACAGAGACCTCCTACAGCAGCTTGGTGAACTGCACCGGCCACACCTGACACATCGAACAGGCCGAGGGAAACCCATCCCAGTGGATACCAAGGTATGTGTTGGCCTAGGTATACTAGCCACAGCTACCTCCCAATGCACAACTGGGGATATCATGGGGATCTCACAGGCATCTGCATCCAGAGTATTGCACCAGTTCACAGACGCCATGTCACCACGTGCCAGTGAACATGTACATGTCCTCAAAACACATGCTTTGTTGGCCAGCAGTATGCGTCTCTCCCACCAAATGGCAGACTACCCCGGGGTACTGGGTGCTATAGCCTGCACGCATGTACAAATCAAAGCACCACCCGGTGAGCAGGGTAGGGCCTACAGTCACTGCAGGGGCATACCTTCCAACAGCTAGGCCGTATGCGATGGACAGGGCATTAAACTAAATGTGTGTGCTGTCTGCCCTGGAAGCTATGACGATTCCGATATATGGCATCTGACACAGCTGTACCACACCTTTGGCAATATGGACATCCCCTACAATCACATAGTGGGGAATGCTGGGTAACCACTGGAGTTGTGGCTGATGACACCCATCAACAAATCACACACACCTGAACAACTACACCAGTCTGAGGCACACACACAGGCAAGACATATAATTGAGCGTGTGTTTGGGATGCTGAGGTCACAGTTATGGTGTCTGGACACATCCGATGGAGCCTTGCAGTATTCACCAGCTACATGCACACAAATTGTTGTGGTATGTGCTATGCTACACAATCTGATCCTGCGGTACCAGTTGCAGCAGGAACAGCATGGGGCAGGGCCACTCAACCCCCACCAATGCCAAGGCCTGTACAGGCACAGTGTGACTTGGAGGAGGAACTACCTGAGCTGGACCCAGTCGGTGAAAGGAGGCATGCACAGTATGACCTGCCATTGGCGAGGAGGCAACACATGGCATATGCACTGACACAGTAGGTACCCCGGGAATTTCACACTCTCTGACTCGTACAGACAGTACAAGGGATGCCAAACATGACACTGCCTGTGCTCAGCCATGTACAGGAAGTGCACTGTGTGCATCCAACATAGGCAGCCCTCCAGCACTATCCTCAACTCAGGAACACCCCCAAGGTAAGTCAATCAACCTACCAATTGGCAGTTGTATTAGAATGTGTATGTACCTGTAGCTATTGTATGGATGTGAGCATACAAGGGAATTTGGTGGCTGACTGTTAGGGCAGCAGACAGTGCACGTCCATAGTGGCACCATGACAGCTGTAGCACAAACCGGGGTCACAATAGTAGTACACAGGGTGTCCTAACCCACTGCAGGTTAATGTCTGAACATCATGTCTGTCCATACAGCCCACACAAGTCTCATACAGCTGGACAGGTGTAGACCACTACAGGGAAATGCTATACAATGGCCTCTGGAGATGCCCAATGGATGACCCCAACCCCCACAAACACACACACAGACTACAGCAGGCCAGGCAATTGGATGCAGGCTGTGAAGGCTAGGACATCTGAAACCACTATGCTGGTAATTCAAGCTAGGATCTGACGTACACTGGTATGCCTCCAACCAGCAATTTAGGTAGGTACACACACTGAAATGGAGTACCTGGAATACCAGTACAATAGTTGCACATGTGTACAACTGTCAGCTGTGCTCTCCTTCCAACGTACACATGTGAGAGTCAGGTACACCACCCCCGGTGCTGTGTAGGACTGTGGATGCAGTTGAATGTCCCCCCACGCTGTGCAGAAATGTAGCAACAGTCAATGCCACATGACTGTTAGCTACCCTGCAGATACAGCATGCCACCTGTCGGTGTACAACGCATGGGTTGGCACCACAGTACTGACTATATGGACATGTGACACATGTGATCCAGTTGACCATACTGGGCATGATCAAACACATGACGGTATGACGGTGATGTCAGTCGACAACATGCGTAACAGTCATACTGGGCATGCTCACACACTGAAACACAGGAAAGGCCAGGTCTAGAAACACCAGTGGTCCGGACATATCTGCCAGGGTATTGCTACCAACACGTGCAAAGAACGGTTCTTTGTTTTCGTCCAGAACGACGCCTTTGGATACGGAGTAGGTAAGGCACATTCCAGCCGGTGGGAGGGGTTGTGCATGGGTTTGCGCATTGTTAAGCACTGCTGACCTCTGGTCACAGCTCCTTATACTTGTTTAGACTCCACATTTCTTTAACAGTGCAATACTCGCATACTGGTAGATAGACACGCATACACCCGCTCACTCAGTTGCATGTGCGCCAACATTGCTGCTTCCATTTGTCACTCACGCTGGGGGGGCACGATCCCTTGTGATGCCTATTACATCGGACTACATGTTTACAGTATAGGGTATGCCTAAACATTAGGCGACGGCAGGCGTTCAACTGTACGGACTTGGTGGCCTGTCCAGTGACGTCATCATATGATATACGTCTTCCTCATACAATCTGCTCCCATCTGGCTGATTGATACTTGGGAATCGATACTCTGCAGTGCTGACATGTAAAAGTGTTTTGGGAAGCGCATCTCTCGGTCGGGTCATGCTACCGCATACCTATTGTAGGATTTCCACCTTTTAGATTGTCCACATTCTAGGCGTAACACCTTTCCCACTTTGCATGGGACAGTCCCTCATTAGGCATATTTGTCATGCGACAATTCTCTAGCCATAGCTAATGTCCCGATTGCAGGACAATATTATATTCTATGTGTCTGTAATAGTTGCATGTAACAGTTATTGTATACATGACACGTCGATATGTTATGTGAAGTAGCATAAGCAACTTGACTGCTGCTAGACTATGCTTTGATTTGTGCGACTATGTCTGTACTATGCATGGCTGTATGTATGTTCTGACCTGGTATGTCTGACATTTCTATAGAGCAGCTCCCACGTTGGCCATTTGTAAAGGTGGCAGCCCTATAGGACCTATATTTAGAGCTGTCACATTTGGCAAGGCAACACATACCCACAGCCAGTAGTATACTGACTACTTCACCGTTTTGCATACGTTAAGGTTATTCTTGTAGCATTATAGTTGCTAATACTGTTTCCTATAACATGTACCTGTTTCAGATACAACAATATAATTTTATGACACCACTACACACAATATATGAACTCTTTTCCCGATATCACAGGCCATGTGCCGTAACATTCATTTTGCAGGACACAACTGCCCAGA
>NC_056735.1:598862198-598934698 GCF_019279795.1 Protopterus annectens | reverse complement strand
TATTCCTCCTCTACACAGCCTACTATACCTGCTACTGTATTTGTGTCTGTGCACATTCATATTTATGTCAATAAATGGAGTGCATGTGTTACAGAGAATGTACGTCAACATATTGATGTTTGCATATTGTTGTGTCTTTCGGCTTTTCCCGGTTAGGGGTTGCCACTGCGGAACTCCGGTCCGCTACTGATTGGCTGATAGACTTTTACGTGCATAGTTGCCAGCCCTGATGCACAACCTTCAACGACGTTATGCCCATTCACGCATGTCTCCACGTAGAAGACGCTCTAGCTGAGAATTGCTTCTACGTACTAGCTGACCTACGCGGGCCGCTCCATTGGAACCGGTGCAAGCAACCCTGGCACACCTGTATCCATAATGGCATAGCCATAGTTCCTCCTACCCACCCATGTTGAGTTTCCACGTGTAACAGCCATTATCCACATGATATCGCAGCCATGACACACCTTTACACATTGCCCTCTCCAGAGCGTTACGGGCCCTACACACATTTTGTACCACCTCGTGTATTATTTGCACATACGTGCCTTTCCTGGTGTTATGGATTATGGCCATTTGCGGGTTACATGTGTAGGTGGTCACAACATGAAATACATTCCGTCTGTGTGTAATGTTGACATAGCAGTTCAACGATATTATGCCCACTGGTATGACCCTGCCTCTGGTGTGAATAGTGGTGCTCTGCTCACTCTTGGGCAGCTTTATCTGACATACGCTGCAAGCACTGTATAATACCTTAGTTGCTCTAGATTCCCTTCACAACCCATGTGTATGCTTTCTCCTTTCGGCGTTCATTCTATATATATATATATATGTATATTTAATTATTTCTTTTCATGTATTTCTTTATTTTATGTCTGTGGATATATATCTATACACACATCTGTATAGCTATATATACATATATAAGTTACATCTGAACAAAACAACGTACATTTCTTATGCTGGGAGCTGCTTACACACGCACAGGTGCACTTGCATATCCTTATTGTGAGTTACATATGTTTACTGCAACTTCTTTGTGCTTAGGTGTGCCTTATTCATTATGACAGTTCCACTTTGATTGATGGAATCCGGTTAACGTCCCCATGCGAAACACTCGTTCACCTTCATGTGTTTAAATGTTGGCTTTACAGCACAGAGGCATTCATTACACAAGAAAGTGATATGCGCTATAGCGGTACTTGAACCGGGAATGCATTTACGTTAGGCGGATGCTCTAACCACTACACTATTGGTGTTCTGCTTCATTTTTATGTATACCTATGGTTCATAGCTACCCTAACATACGCCTCACCACTTCACTTACACAGCAGGCATCCATTTTCCTGCTGGGAAAACTGCGGTACTACACATACGACATTCCCTATTCCCTACTGCTCTGGACCTGTGCTGCATGTTTACTCACTCCAAGGATATTCAGAACTCCAAAGTGTATAGTCCTGCCACATACTTGTGTTTGATTGTCAGGGTATTCATGTGGTGATCTGGGTTTAGGTTTGTCCGACTGGTGACCGGAACTTCCCTGACCCTGTTCTAATATCAGACTTAGCACATGGACGGAGTTGGTCCTGATTTTGACATTCTACCTGTCTTTTCAGATGCAGGGGTTTGGCCACCTCTGACCAGATTATTATGTTGGCACTACATAATATAGTGTGGGGGTGGTGGTTCCACTACATAATACAGGGTGGGGGGGTGTTTCCACTGGTGTTTCCATTCACATTTGACTGTTTCAGTCACATATCCGATGAATATTATTCTGGACATCACTTATGACTTCACTACAGGTATGCAATAGTACTGTCTACATATGTGACAGTTGGTTGGTGTACGTATGTGTACGGACCTCTGTAATAGTGACAGGGACAAGGCAATGACAAATCAGGGACAATCACGGACACTTCTACAATATTAGTACTATTAACTTGAAACGTGTTGACAGATTCAGAGTCATATGTATTAATACTTGTTTTCTGCAGTTAAATGCATCTATTACTCATAATTACTGTCATTGGTCATTCAAGTGTCATTCAACACCTTTCCTCCAAAGGTCACTGGTTTTGTGGGTGATTCAGAGGCTGGCCAGTTATTATGCGAATGCTCTGACCATTGGTAGGGTTGCCACATTTACATATGTCCAGGATGGACTATAATCTGAACACACCAGATTGTTTATGCCAACACATACCCACGGTCAGTACAGGGTGTAGAACATTCATTATTTTCCTAGATGAGAGCCTATTCCTGTAGCACTTTAGTTGCTTATCCTGTTTCTTGTCCGGTTTATGTATTGTACATCCAGAAATAACTGTTTTAGGCAACTGTTACATGACATATGGTACATAGTTATTTCCTACAATCACAGGACATTTGCCATTGTATCATTCTTGGTCAGGACACATGTACCCAAACAGTGACTGTCCCTCACACAGTGGGTCAGGTGGTACCCTGCTTATGTCAGCGCCTTAATCACCCTATTTCCTAGTGCCACTATGCGACTTGTGTACAATATATTCTCTCGATAATTCTTGTGGGGAGACGTGCATCACGGGCAGGTGTTTGATCCTGGTTAGTAGGTTCTGCATAACCATCTAGAGGCTGAACAGTTTCGTAAACCACTACTGCACATACGACTTCTGTCCAGATGTCTACAGGAGTGAACAGCGTGTCATGATACCAGGTCTGCTGTTTACATAGGATACGTATCCCATGAGGGATATCCAAAAATTGAACAAGGAAATAACCGTCCATTCTTTAGGATTTACGAAAATATGTTAGGGTTTTACGTGCAAGGGATACATACTTTGCAATCCTGACACTGCCTACTGCATAAGAATAGTGGTCAGTATGTGTAGCTATGGCTGCGCCAAGCTAGTCGCCCGAGTATGGCTGGATTTGGTGGCCGTTCAGGAATCGGGGGCGGGTTGTGTGCTGTAGAGGGGATGATGGGTATTCAATTATACATCCAGGTGTGTTACATTTGGATGGCCCAGTTCCATCCAGAGCATTCTGTGGGTGTGTGCCAGTGACATTTCTGTACATGTGTATTGCACATTTTAATATTCACATGTTTGTGTGATTGTGTTCTACAGTATGGCCTGTCAGGTTGTATTGCGGACGTGTATGCTTGTTCTATGTGTTTCTTTCTGATTCACACGCTGCTCCCTCATATACCTCCAGTTCACCTATTGTGCATCCAACACAGTCTCGCCTTTGTAGATTATAACATTACCCATCACCCCCACACACATATTCCAGACACTCCAGCCATCCCTTCTTTGGTTGATGACCCATGGCACAGTCAAGGGAACACATTTGCATACACTACATATGTAAGGTACCTGTATGGGTGTAAGGACTACCCTGGCATTTTTCACCTTCCACATGCTGTACAACACGCACATAGATACACGCCAGTACTTATCTTTCATGACATGGTAGGTACACTGGGGTAATACCCGTTCAACTTTTACACATCCTGCCATAAATGGCTTGGACCACATATGGGTGGATTTCTGGCCGACTGCTCTGACCATTGGTAGGGTTGCCACATTTTCATATTGCCAGCATGGGATAATTTCCGGACACAAATCAGATTCTACAGGACGACACATACCCACGGTCGTACTATGGATACTACTTTTGTTTTATGCCTACATGTTGGCTTATTGTTGTGGCAGTTTATATACTCCGTCTGTTTCGTATACTTGCTTATTCTATTTCTTGTATCGTGGTATGTTACATACAGATATTACTATTGTACGTGACTATTACATGCGATGTGGGACATACTTATGTCATACGGTCGCAGGATATTTTACACTTAGAATGGTTTTGATATGGACACAACTGCCCAGCTGTGTACTATCCCTCACAACGTGGGACAGGTGGTAACCCTGACCATTGCGCTAGATGTAGCTATTATTGGCACGCTAACATGATGCGTTTCACTTCCACTTGGTATAACTATGTACACTGCATTGGGCTACAGGCACACGGTTTTAATTGTCATTTGTTCGAGGAATGGGGACTCGATATTTGCTAACGTGCATTTGTGTTTGCTTCTTTTGTTCGCAAGAACTGTCTTGCATTCTTTGCATACATTTCAGTATCCACGGACACTTACAGGTGTGATTACTATTGCAGGCAAATTGAAATATTCAGCATTTTAGGTTGCACGTCAACAGCCGACATTTCCACGCCTCCCTGCTGCACTTCGACATGCCCCATGCACTTGCACTCGTTTCCTATGCACGTGGCTGTGGCAGCAGCGCGCCTTCATTAATATGCATATGGCACTACTGCGCCATCTACACGCCGCATGGTCAGCGCAAGCCTAATGCTGGCCTTGCGCTGAGCTTCATGAATCCCGGGGATTGTATTTTGAAAGTTAGATATGATATAATTAATAAAAGGAATGAAGTTCATATTTTTTTTATTATGAAGTATTATATTTTTTAATATGAAATATATCTTATCCATGTCAGAGAGAGGAATATCATAATTTTCTAATACTGACTTTAAAGAAAGGAATGTCTTACAAATATTTTTCCAGTTAGATGAATATTCATTATTTAACCATAAGCTTACTAAATTAAGAGTAACTAAATCAGCATGCATTTCTACATTTGGGAATGATATTCTACCTTGCTCCCAGTTTTTATAAATCCATTGAAAACTAATTCTCTGTATTTCAGGGTACCATATAAATTAGAATAGTAGTGAATTTATTTGTTTAATTTTTTGAAGGGAAGGCTATTAATGTTTGCATGTAGAATAGAATTTTCGGTAAAGTAATCATCTTTATCAATATTAATCTTTCATTTGTTGTGAAGAATATTTTATTCCAGTCTTCTAGTTGTTTTTTTAATTATATCAATTAAATGTTTGTAATTTGTTTTAATAGATTTATTCCAATTAGATTTTATAATTACACCTAAGTGTTTAAATTGCTCATTAAAAAAGTCATTATATTGCCTTAATAAAGGATTTTGTTTTTTTATCAGTAAGGTTTTTGTTTTACTTTTGTTAAATTTTCAAAATGATTTATGGAATTTATAATATGCTGTATTGATGAATCAGTGTCTCCAATATTCTATAAAATATCATCAGCAAAAAGCTGTATTGTAGAGCAATCATTTTATCAACAGCAAAACTTTTTATTTCTCTATGCGATCTAATGTAGTCAGCTAATGGTTCTAGTGCTAATTTGAATAAAAGTGGAGAGATTGGGCAGCCATACTTTTGTACCTTTCATTATTTTAAAAGGTTTTGATAAAAAGGCACAATCTTGACATATATTGAGTTTTCATAAATTCTGGGTATTAATTTAATAAAAATCAGGAGAAAATTTATGTTCCTTAAGAACTGAGAAAATATATGACCAGTCTATAGAATCAAATCCTTTATCAATATCTAGGCTAATGATAGAAAGTTCTTTTTTATTAGCAAAGTCTGTCAAAGAAAAAAGCGTAATTACTTTATCTTGAACTTTCCTGTATAAAATAAAGCATGATTGATCCTCATCTATTAAATTTGTTAACAAAGTACTTAATCTTTTCGCAAAAATGGACATAAAGATTTTGTAATCTACATTTAGGAGGGAAATGGGGTGATAGAAGGAACAGAACTTTGGGTTTTTGTCTTGTTTTAAGATAGGAGAGATCATAGCATGTTTCCATAAGGGAAAATTATTTGAGTTGTTTCTAAAGTCTTCAAAAGCATGTAATAAGATTCTTAGTATATTCTCAGGAAATAGCTTATATATTTCCGGAATTATTCCATCTAAACCTGGGGATTTATTATTCTTAAGAGCTTTGATTTGGTCTTTTAGCTTATTAAAAGATATTTTATTTAATTTATTTTGTTCTTCTGTTAATTTCTTTTTCATGTTTTCTTTAAGGATGTTATCTCTTAAGTCAGAATTGATTATTATAGAATCTGTATTATTTTCTTTATAATCTTCTTTAAAAAAATTCTTGAATATCTTGTAAATCTGTATCTATCTTAGGTTTGTTTGGACACCATATGAAATTTCTTTGATATAGTTTGTTTTTTATTCCTTTAGACTTCACACCCAGTCTATGTAGACTCTTTGAGTTTACAGAAAATGACTGTATTTTAAGTTTCTCTAAATTTATTGTTACTTTGATTTAATATTTCAATATATTTTAAGTTTAATTGTTTTAGTTCAGAATTATTGTTTATTCCATTTGCTTTAAAGTGATATTTTAGGTTGTTTATTTTTGTTTGTATATCAAGTAGTTCCTTATCTCATTCTTTTCTCTTACTTAGATACCAGCTTGTGATTCTTCCATAAAGATATGCTTTTTAGAGCATCCTACATAATTACTTTAGAGGTCTCATTATTATCAATGTCTTCTAAATACAGGTTTAATCCTTTTAGCAATCATTCTTTAAAACCATTTATTTTAATTGCATAAGCTGGGATTCTTTGCCAAAATATCAGATCATTTGGTTTAATATTAATATTAAAAACAGTAGCGTTGTGATCAGACAATGGACATGCAACTATTGAAATTTCTTGTATTTTGGAGAATATTCTCTCAGATGTAAACACTTTATCAGTAATTGTTTGGGTTACGAATCTGTATGAGTAATGTGTATAACTTAGAGAGTTCAAACTCTTTAAGTCATATATATATATATATATATATATATATATATATATATATATATATATATATATATATATATATATATTAGGTTAGATGTAGCAATTAATTAAATTTTTTTTTTTTTTTTGCTGTAGCAGTAAGATGAAATTTACCACCTTTATTAGTCTCCTTTTCCTGCTAGAATACAATTAAAATCACCAGTAATAACCTTATCTCATATTGTTTCCTTGTGATTTTAGCTCCGATACCAGGAATCAGTATACATTTACTAACGCTGTTTTATTAATGTGAAGGACGACAAGACTTAGCATTCCATCTTTATCTGAGTATTTTTTTAATTATCTTAGGAGGGATCAAAGATTTTTCCCACAATATCATATTATCCCTTCTTTCAGCATGACAATGAGACTCTAGAATAATAGAGTAGTCCTTAAATCTTAGTTTCTTTACATCCTCTTCTATTAAGTTTGTTTTTTGTAAAAAACAATATCTATTTTATTTATTTTTAAATATTTATTAAGAGTTTCTCTCTTAATTGGGTTAAGACCATTTACATTTAAAGATAAACATCTCTGAGTCCATTCTGAAAGTATGTTCCAGAATCAACAAAAATGTTATGGCCCTGCTCTAGAACCTTTTTTTATAACTTTTTACAAAACCTAGCATGGAATATATAATTCCTGTTTTGATGATACTATCATCAAAACTACCTTCTACCATCTTCCAACCCATATTTCAAGTTTATGTAATGCTTCTGCCTGTCTTTAAATTAAAGTTTTACTTTAACTCATAAAAGAAGCTTCAGCTCATTATTTTTTGAAAATAATAGTATTATCAATTCTCCTATTAAAGTTTTCAGAACAAAGATTAAGTCTCTAGTTATGTAAAACAGTCATATTAAATAGAATTTACTCATTTGTATTAGTTATCGATATACTTAATCCAAAGAATACTGTTTAACAACGTTATGTATTTATTTTAGTAGTAATATGTCTACTATCAATGAAATATAAATGTTAAACTAAAGTGTGTAAACAATTTTTAAACACCTTTCTACTTATAGTATTATATTTGAACAACTTTATTCTAGGCATTAGAATTTACTCAGCATCAGAAGTAACACTAAGAGGTAGGGTAATTGAGATGGTGAATGGTGACATTCAAGGGTGTGATTTTAGAAATTTTACTGAGGAACGAGAGCTGTCGTGGATTATTAATATGCAGGCAGACAGGTTTCCTGGTATTAATGGGAGAGCCTCCATCAAACTGGCTTTGAAAGCCAGAGGTCTCTTTAAATGAATAAGGACTGTTTTATTGTTTTATTGAATGTGTATTTTTATTGGTTAGTTTGTATTGTTGATTCAGAATGAATGTACTATATATATTTTACTTGTTTTTTGTGATTTACTGTCTGAAGAAACACATTTATTGTGTGAAAGCGCTTACCTTGTGTTACTGTTACTGAAACTGTGTTTTTTATAGTCATAGTCGTGCTTTGGTGCTGTTTTGTTTTTAGTTATAATACTAAGAAATATCACAAAGTTAACAGCCATAAATACATTGCAACTCTAAGAAAGGGTTTTAAACAGAAGAGCATTTATTTGTGATATTTATGGAATATATGTTTATAAACAATCTAAATATTGAGTAAGTTTGCATAAAGGATTTATTTTGACTTGGTTTTAGAGTACAGCAATCTATACAGAATTTCTTATTATAGAGTATTCAATTCTTACAGAATGAACTATATTATGAAATAATCTATAATAGTCCAAAGATGTCGCACTTGGAGAGTGTTAATTCTAAACAAATGTGTAACTATATATTCATGTCAGGAATGAGGTCAGTAGAAACTTCAATATAAAATGTGAGCATGACCCATTTTTTATTAGTATCTAACAAGTAAACATTAATGAATTCAGAATATTAAGCACAAATGAACAGATCTGATTGATTCAGTTAATAAGTAGAATAAAAGTTAATTAACTATCTTTATCTAAGTTATGTAGTATTCCCAGAAATAAATCATATATATATGTAATGTGTATACATGTATAATTGCACATATACACATATAAATGTACAAATAATTACATACAAATAGATAATTACAAACACATACAAGTATGTATGCAAGATGCTAAATATGCATGTCCATATATAGAAATTTAAGAGATAGCAGTAGAAGTGAACTCACATTCTCTTATAACTATTACTCACAACATTGTAGTATTTCAGTAGAAGCTAATCACTTTTCTTTTTTTTTTCTCTCCTTATTTCTTCCTTTTCCCCTTCACCTTTTCTTTCTGTTTCCTTTCTTCTTTACCCACCCTTTCCCTCCACCCTTAAAAAAAAGAGAGAAAAAGTAGCTATTTATGTATATTGTAGACTAGAACAAAGCTGTACGCACCACTTAAAAGACAACTATTCAAGATTGATTTCCTTACTTTATGTCAGGTAGAAGATAAATAACTATGTAAATGTGACTCTAATTAATGCATTCAAATAGCAATAAAGAAAGTGTATACACGTGACCAATAGAACATTCTTGCCGGAATAACATTTTTTATGACCTATATCTACTCTCTGTGGCTAACAGATTTCAAAAATCTACACCAGCATCGTCAAACCGTTATTATTCCCTGTTTTCCCATACTTAATCATGTCACATCATATCAAAGATAGAATTCTAATATCTGTTGATCTTCCTCCATTTATACTTTACCATTTGAGCTTCTCCTCTTTGTACTTTACCATTTTTGTCAAAATAAAACTACATAGGCTTTAGTATTATAGTGCTCAACATATCTGGTGAGCACAATGATTGTTTTGAATATTTCAGTTCTTAAGAACAAAACATATCTTTTCGTAATAAACTTCAGTAGATAAAGCATAAACATATAATAAATTATTAGCCACAGAGAGGGACAATATGATATGTATTGAATGAAAAAAAAATTAAGTAAAAGATATTTTATTCATCTTTTTTAGGGAGGTGGGTACTATTAAGTGCTTGAAAAAAGGTCAATATGGTTGGCCTTGATGGTTCTTAGCTTTCTATTGTGCTTATTCTGCATTTCCATCTGAATGTTTGATTCGATAGGCAATTGGCAGGTTAGACACTGTCGATGTGTTTTCAGCTTTTGTGAGCTGTTTAATCAAAGTTGAAGTATCCAAAACAATCTGACCCCTATGATATAAAAAAAATTCAGTAGCTAGATAGTAAATATTGCAGGTTCATACATTGTAATCAGTAAATCTTGTGTTTTTAACCATATGAATTGCATAGATTTTGTACATACTTTCATAGATTTTGTACATACTTTCTTGTAAGTTTAATATGGGATCATAGGCTGAATTGCAGTAATCATTTAAATTAACCATAGCTAAATATTAATCAGGCAAAGGACATTGTAGCAGAAATAAAAAGTTCTGTACACATTCAAAGCACATTTAAATAAGTATTTTGTTTTGCTCCCTAAATCTAAAACTTGAAGGTATTTCCTAACCATAATTCCATACGTTGTTCCCTAAATCTAAATCTTCCAGACACTCCTTGACACTAACTACTACAAATGTTGTTTCCAAAACCAGAAACTTCCAGTCACTTTTTAACTCTAATCCTGAGCCTCAGCCCCAACCCTAAAACTGCGACTAACTTTCTAATCTTAAAACTCCCACTCATTCTTTAACCATAAAACTTTCACTTACTCCTCATGGCCATTCTAAATAGTAATGTCACTTTACACAACAATGCCACTAGTATTACTCAGAATTCATATAGAAGTTCAAGAAACTGCTCATGGGGGGTTGAGTGGAGATGAGCATCTGGATTTGAAACTGAACCCACAAGAAGTTAAGGCTGAAACAACTGCAGTATAACCTATCAGAAAGCTTGCATGGCTCATTTTCTAACTTGTAGTATTTATAAGTTATTGCTCATTACCTGTGAACTTTAGACAGTTTTGCTTTATATAACAACCACACTCAAACATATTCATTGACATGTATGTTTACATACATGACCACAAGTGATCAGTATAATTGCTTCTGTATTTTGTCTTCTGAAGTCTCATATATGAACTAGATTGCTATATTAATTCCCATGTCTCTATTTAAAAACAAGTTATCACTCCCTAAGACAATTTAATAACTGTGTGAGAGAACATTAATAGGGCAAGTCTATACCAGGGTAGATAGCAAGACCAAAAATAATCATCTAAAATGCAAACAAATCATACAAAATAAAACTTGCTAACTTTTTTTTTAACTGAATACATTTCATGTATACAAAATGCTCAAGGAATACAAAACAGAATAAAGTAATCAATCAAATGGAATATAGTTTTTTTTCTGAGACTTTAGGGTTAACTTGATTTAATTTACACTAGTAAATATTTTCATTCATTTTGTATATTTGGGGCATTTATGACATACTGCTTTATTACTTTACTTTAGGCTGTATCAGAGCTGTTTACAAATAATACATTGCAGCATAGTCAGCCCCCCACCCCCCAAAAAAACTCAGAAAACTGCTGAATACAACTTTCTGAGTTTTCTCTTCACATGACTTGAATAAGACACTGCAAATATGAAGAGATGTTTCTCACTTACATTGAACAATATTTACTTGAATGACCCTTAAAAAAATCATTTCATAAATGATAAACACAATCTTTAGTTTTTTAAATAAAGTATACAGTCCATAGAAGCTCTCATTTCACAAATTGTCTTAATTCTACTGTGATCTTCTGCATGCAAATTATTTAAATACACTATTCAGTCTACATATTGGATGTTTCTTTTATGAAAGTTCTTGCTGTACTACAACCTTACCTGGAATCACCTCTTAATTAGCCTCATATTATAGCTAGGGTGTCAACATTCTTACAGTCTTCTAACTATTTTAAGATGTTGCGGCTTTTTCATGACATTATATTACAAGCCATGCGATCAGTGCACAGCAGGAAGTAAAGCAGTGTCAAATGTCACAGTCTCATTATTGTCGCTTGTCCACACAATAATGAAGAGCACCCCCCCCCCCCATAAATGAAGAAGCGATGCTCAAGCTTATTAGTGAAGCATACCAGAGTTGTAGCGGGAGATTCAGTTGCAAGAAGGAGACAACAGTGTATTTCATCTCACAATAAGCAGTTAAGCCGTATTTGAAGTTTCAAATGTAACCCTGATGACAAATAAAAGAAAAAGGTACGATTAATGTCAGGTCAATGTATTTATCAATATTAAAAACACAAAACATTCCTTTTTTTACAATGAAACCACCCCCACCAGGCAAACACCCCACAACACAAAACCATGCCAATTAAAAATAGGTCTGAGAGTTTTTTTTCTTTTTTTTTCGTATCTTTTGCAAACAAAGAACTAGTTTCTGAAAAGCTATAATCAACTCAGCTTTAAGCAAGAGGAAAGCCCATAAGCAACAAAGAACAGCTTCCCTGCTCTCCAGTCACACTCGCAGCATAACCTAAGTAATTTCAACACAAAAACACATCTGAACAATCTATTCATCATAGGCTTGTCAACAGACAACCAAGTCACCATCCACATCTTATAGTAACCAAGCTCCCAAATGATAACATGTATGAGTTTTATAAAAAAATGCACCTAACTTTGGGAAGATAGGAGTTATCAAATATCTCCTAATACTCATGTTTCTTATACATTAATTATAAGTATTAGAAAGTCAAATATTTAACCTAGCTATGAATCAGTAGGGCTATTATAAGAAGATTCTAAATAACAGAAAGGGTGTACAGGGAACCCCACTATCAATGCAATTTTCATATAATTCACATCTCAATACACACACAAAAGAAGAAAGAAATGTTTCTTTTAATTTAAGGGAGGGAAGAATAGCTTAACTTTTAAAGAGATCCATATGAGATGCTGTAGGGTATCTTCAAGATAGATGAAGGCATTTAGTATATTATTTGTCCCTGGTTTTCTCACTCCTTTTTTCTTTAACACAAAGTATCTCTTGCAACTTGTCATTTCAGACTGGGAAGAGCTATTTCCATGTCCTCCACTTTATCTAGTAGGTTGTTTTTTGACAAAGTCTACAGCATCTTCCAGGGTGCTAAAGATTCTTTGACCATCCTGCATAGTTATTTTAATTTTAGCTGGAAAAATGATTTGTGCTTTAATGCCCACTTTTTTTAAAGTTTTTAATAAGGGGAACACAAGTTTTCTTTTAGCTGTCACTGAGGGGGTATAATTATTGTCAAATCTTACACTTTTTTTCATTTATCTGGACAGGAGTCCCATACCAAGCAGCTCTAAATATTAAATCTTTATCTTGGGATGACAAAAAAATGATGGATCTTGCAGCAGAAGGATTTTTAGCTATAGAAACATTTGATAAAAATATGTGAGCCCGTTCTATACCAAATGATAAGGATTCAGGTAAATTAAAGTCCTAGGAAACCAGTAATTCAGAAATTGAACTAAATTATTACCTTCCATTTTTTTCTTGAATACCATCAATTCTTATGTTGTTCCTTCTTGATCTACTGTCCAAGTCCTCTACCTTTTCAAGTAACAAGTTATTTTGTTTTAAGAGGAAATCCGTCTGGCTCTCATTCTCTGTTTGCATTCCATCTAGTTCATTCGCAGATTTCTTGCTGTAAATTGATCTGAGTGCTTTGTGATAATTTCCCCTAATAGGTCTATTTCTTTCTTACTTTCCTTCTTCATGTTATCCATAATATGTTCTAGATTATCCATTTTTTTGGAGAGGTCTTGTATACTAGAGATGATTGTTTGAAGTTCCTTCTTCATAGAGTTGTCTTTGTGTAACTCATAGCTGAAGTAAATGGAATAACTTCTGACAGTAAAAAAATCCAAGTAAATAGCTTTCAGAGATGAAATTCTTTCAATTCTCTAATAACAAAGTGCTATAGCAACCAACAGAATATAATTTGTTCAGTTATTTGAAAAAAATAAGAAAATATCCTGTCAGAAAAATGATTTAAAGGCAGAGCAAGAGATTTGTGCCATCAGTCTGGCATGCTGGCCAAAACCCTATATTACACATTTCTGAATATATTGCAGTTTTAAGACATCTTTGACATATCCTAGGATCAACTTGAGACTAGCTGTACATTTATAAGTAATTGTTCTTGCCTTTCTTTTATCTAGCTACTTATTTCAAGTCATGTTTATCTGCTACTGGTTTCAAATCTTATATGCCTTTGTGTAAAGTATTAGCTTACTGTATGGCTTATTGAAGTACTCTTTCATTGACTGACACTGACATGCATATGAGTCTTTTTTTTTTTCTTTATACTGTCTTTTATTCTGTTTGAGAAGTATTTGTTTATTTTGTGCTGTTGCTGCTTTAATTATTTTTGTTTATTCTTTGTTTATTGTTCAAAAGGGAGTATTACTGCACAGTTAATATTCTTGTCATTTTATATTATTGTATTTATTAGACTAAAATGTGCAAGCAGTCCACATTTTTGCCCCTTTGTCCTTGCCGTAGAGAACCCTTATTCTGATTGTAGTATTTCTCCAAATGATTAGAGACAAAGCTTTATTTGCTGTTACAGAAAAATGTAATGGACTATTTAGAAGACTTGAAGTCTTTTCTTACAATGGTTTGAGTTATGCAACAGCTGATGATTTTCTGGATCTTTCTGATGGTATCCCATAACTTTATCATAAATTATAATAAGGTACACACTTTTTTGGCAGTGAAGGATATTGTTTGATGTGGCATGCTTTAGCTTATTTTTCCTCATAAAACCCACTGGTTCTATTCTTGATTTGTTCTATGGATGCTGCTAATGGGGGCCTACTTAAATTACTGCAACTTATAAGAACATACAAATAGATTTGTTGCAAGGTTCTTTAAACAAAATATTTTTTATCATTGCATCCTTTCTCAGTGTCTGTTTTAGTTACATGTCCACACTTGCCATAATTTATTATGTTATCCCCTACTTGCTCTTACTTCTTTTGGATATTGCTTTACTGTGTCAAAGGAGCTTTGAATGCAGTAGGTCTGCTTGCAAAGAATAGAAGGGGATTTGTCATCATCTTGTTTGACACATTGTGTGACATTAGAATACTGATATTCACAACCACTTAGCCTGAAAAAATACTTATGTCTGAAATTAAAAGCTCCAAATTAGTTCCAGTTTGATGATAGAGGCTCCTTCTGAATTTTACTGTGCAGTAAAGTATTTTGTATAAATATGTTTAGAGTTTTAAAGCCGAACATTGTGCTGCGGTTATTTGGGAAATGCACTTTTTAAGGTATGGAACACACTGCACAATAGTGGAATGTTATGTTATGTTATATTAATGCTCAAATTTACCGTGAGCATTCTTGATCATGTATAGTTGTAGTTTATACATTATTTAACATTTTTTTTCTTCATTCTGTCTTTTAGTGTCTGGTGTTTGAAGATGCACCGAATGGCGTGCTGGCAGCATGTGCTGCTGGAATGCAAGTAGTTATGATTCCAGATGAGAACCTCAATCAAGATCTTACCAGAGAGGCAACATTAGTATTACAATCGATGGAGGAGTTTAAACCAGAACAGTTTGGTCTGCCAGCATATGATGAAGTGCAATAGTGAAGTTTTGTTTGTGAAAGAAATAGTTTGCTGTGCTGTAGCCTTGTCTTTCCTAGTGCATTAATTACATTTGGACTTTTGATAAAAAAGTACCTGAATTAGAACATAACAGTATAATCAGATGCACATGTTCAAGTGCAACATTAAAATTAACTGAACATACAAGGAAACAGTTGCATAAGCTAGATAAGAAGTACGGGTTTACTAATAAATGTTCTTATGCCATTCCTTTAATGGTCTGTCTTTGATGCCATTTGAATTCTGCAGTTAAGTACATTAATGCTGTATGCCAGGGCAAAGTAGGAAAGCAGGCAGTTGCGTTCAGCATTCTGTGATTCTTTTAAATGGAGCATTTGTTCTTTATCTTATTCCAGGCCTTCTCTCTGTTCCCATTAGTATGTTACTCCCCTCGGCTTAGCTTTACACTTATCAGTTATGTAAGGTTCACATCTGTGGCATGAGGTGCACAGTTTGTGGGATGAGACGTGCTGGTGGTGGTGTGTTCTTAATGATTATGAGAAGTTCTGTTTTCTGCATTGCAGGAGCACCAATAATTGTAGTGCTCAAATATGTGTAGAAGTACCCATGCTTTCAGCAATGGTGTAATGCCCCCCAGATGGCTTCTATTGTACAAATCCCCAACTTTTACTATTTTGAAGGTATTTGCTATTATAATGTATCTTTGCCCTCTTTGAATGATAAGAGACAATATTTCTGGTTCATTCCTTCTTCCTGAGTATGCCTGTTTGTGGCCCAAGTCCCTTCTTGAACTGAGGTTGGTAGCCTTGCTGTAATTTTAACTCTGTGTGCCTCAGTCCATTGTTATTCTGAAAAAAAAAAAAAAACATTCACGCATCAGTGTTTACTGGTGTTTTCTTTTTCTTCATGCCACTGCTTAAAATGTACACCTTATGCTCAAAAAAATTGCTTGAAAAAGGTAACAGATGAATCCTTTGTATAACAAAGGACTGATTTGTCCTGGAGTCTTGGTTTGGGAGCTGTTGATAAACAATGGTGACATGCAGCTTACTGAAAAAGGAGTGCAGAATATTACATCTTTTAGGTTATATAATAGTATCTATTTATGGATGTTGATTTTCAAGTACATTAGCTTTACAGCTTTCGTTCGTCCTTGACCTGTATTATAATTGCCATCTAAGGTGAACCCTGCACTTGCAGTACATTTTGACAAACTTTAAGATTGATCTGTTATCCACTGACATGCTTCTCTCCACATGATGTGATACATCATGTTTTTATGGGAAAAAGTAATTTCATGCTAGAATACTAGGTCATGCCCTCCCAAGATTTTTCTCAAATACTCTTCTTAGCAAAAGCAAGCCTACATGCCTGGTATGCTAATGAAATTCTCTTATTTCCTTTTAGTTATCCCTTGGAGTTGTGCACTTATGATAAATACTTGACAATAGATTTCCTAACTCCATTTCTTATAGGTTAGCTTACAGCCCTATGTTAATTATGTGTATATCTGGTCAGCAGGGACATTGCTCATTGACAAGTCATGTTGTACTTCCAAACCAGTTTATAATAAACCAGCTTCTTAAAGATAGTAAATTGACAACATTGCTGCCAGTAGTTATATCTATGTAACACATCTGATACTGCAACAGTTTTCATCTCTCTTATATCAGGAGTAGATGGTACTATGTTACTTAGCATGTAGGGATTTTAGAGTCTTCTCAGTTAACTTAAACTTTTTGGTATTCCAACAAAATCATTGAAAACTTGTAAATGTTTGTCAGTGTGACTTCTTCATTGTAGAATATGGGCTGGAATTTGTACTAAACGTGCTGTGACCTAGAAGACTAGTGGAGTGAAGTCATATTGTTTCTAGTATGCTGACTAGTGGGGTGTTATACAAAGTTGCTGTAGCATAGCTGGGCATGTCCAATGAAATGACTGAATATCACAAAGCTTCTGGTTGTTAATTGTCCGATCCAGCAGAAGCTCTAAAACTACCTAAACGTAAATGTGAAGTACATATTCACAAAATCAGTAGTCACAGTGTTTATTTTTAGGCATCATTGTCTTCATATCATGCAGTTAAGTATATTGCAGCTGTAGCAGGTACTTCCTGCATCCACGTAATTGTCATACTACAAGGCAAACAACTCCTGCCCTGAAGTGGCACTAAAATATGAAAATAATGTTGTTAATTTTACAAGGTGCACCAATAAAAATGTGTATTTGTTATCATAACTACCTAGAATTCTTTCTTATGTAGAAAATGTACTTTTGTTACAAATGAGTATTTGTGCAACATTAAGAATCTTCTGAGAACTTGACATTTGTACAGTTTTTATATACCACAATGCCTTTATCTGCAGTACATCATCTTAATGTGTCCATACACCATTGTAATTTACATGTGGAGCTTATTTAATTATTTGCAGTTTTGCAGAGTCTAAGTGATGGTATTTTTTTTTGTTAAAATAGTACAAAACCGCTAGCATTTGTAATGCCAGTAAATGTTCATGTTATGAAGTATTTTTGCAAGAGCATAAGAACATACTCCAGCTGAATCGAATAAATGATTAATGGAAAGTGAAATGGGATACATATGAGCACCCAAAAATAAATAAAAATGCTGTTATAATCAGTGGGTGGTTTAGGCACTGACTTCCATTTTTTTATTCTCAACAGAGCCAAAAGTACATGGGCCTAATCTGGAAATGCTGATATCAAGTAAACAACATGAGAAAAAAAATGGTTAAAAGTCACTGACAGCATCATGTGTAAGAAGATGGGACAGAGATTCTAAAGTGGAGGGGAGATAATGCAGTCAAATTGAGCCTTGGCTCAGATAAATGTGTGTGTGTGTGTGTGTGTGTGTGTGTGTGTGTGTGTGTGTGTGTGTGTGTGTGTGTGTGTGTGTGTGTGTGTGTGTGTATGTGTGTGTGTGTGTGTGTGTGTGTGTGTGTGTTTGGTACATGTGACTGGGGTGAAGAGTTTCATATTTTTCAATAATACAGGTATGTTTTAGTTAGGTATCAAAAGTAAATTTGTATACCTGTCAAGCATACAAATGTGTCATGCTCTACTTTTGGGCTAACAACAAAATCTGTTCCTTTCACAGCTACTGTAAAGATACTAATGTCAGTGGTAATGGAGTGTGTGCATATATTTTTTCCACTGCTTCATGAGAAGTCTGAAGTGAATATACATTAAGTTGAGGAAATTGTACATCTCATGATCTTTTGATGTATAAGGCCAGAGAAGGAGTGATTTTATTGTGTGAATTAATATATGCATACCATCAGACTGTTATGCATTTACCTAAAAAGTTAATTTTAATTAGCTGTTGCAGGAATTAAACCAACCCTCCAATGTACTGTATAAATGAATAAAGATAAAAGCGGGTACATGTTCCTAAACTTAACATCAGGGCTGGTGTTAGTATTTTGGGGGGGCCCAGCAAATGTTAAGTTGGGAGCCTTCTGGGCACCGCCAGTCTAAGTATCACCCTGTCACTGCCACCTCTTCTAAGAAACCTCTTAGCTCATGCTGCAGAGTTTGAGGTAGTGTGCAAAGACTGAATTACATTATGAGAGCCCTGTGTGCCACACTATGTTGGCCCATCTCAGTGAGGGGCATTCACATTTACTGACATTTAGTTGCAACAGTGATACAGTACAAAAACTCTTATGTACAGGACTGTACTTAGATGAAATGCTGCCTTAAGCACTACTTACTGTTTCACCCCCCCCCTTAGGCTACTGCAGCAATGATGAATTCGAACATCCACTGTTATGGGTAAGTGTGTGTAAAATCTTAAATATATCAATTATGTTTTTATAAGATATTGCATTGTCTCCAAACATACACTAAGACCCACACAAGGAAACAACAAACAGCTTTAAGAGAAACGTGGCCAAAGGGCGACACACCAGCAACCTGATACCAACTATTTAAAACTCCAAAACGTTTAATGTAAAAACTTTAAAATTAATACTCAAGTTTTAAAACTCTTCTTTATAAAGAACAGTAAGTGCTTTTGTCCAGATATTTTCAAGACTTCTTCAGATGCCATTAATTTACTTTAATAGTGTTTCAATATCCTTAATCGCCATATCACATGACCAAGACCCAGTCATTTTTCTCCAACCAGCAACACCTTCCTCAAACCAGGAACTGTTAAACCAAACTTTAATAAAAGTATACTGTTCTATTTTCATTTTAAAGATTTTAACTTTAAAAGACTAGAAATAATTTATACCTGGCCAACTCTCAGCTTGAAATAACAGTTGCCAGTAAACCTCCCATTTTTCAAGATATAAATGCTATGGACCACCTCTCCAAACATGTTTTAAAACATTTGAAATGGTCATCCATGTGATGACCCGCCACCTCTGGGCCAGTAATCAAGGAACCTGAATCCTCACCACTGGCACCAGGGGGGACGTTCACTGAGAGGATAATAGGTACACACACAGTATTTCCAGATGCAGCTGTCTGCTTCAAGCACAATCAAGCACAATTTCCCTTAAGAGCATATGGGGAACACAGTCAGTCCAGGACTGGTTTCTCCAGATCCCCAGTAAGACTCCCCACTGGCACAGCTGTAGAGTTGAGTCCTTAACCAGGGTTCCAAGCCAAGTCCTCCAACATTATCTCGGTCCAACTGGTGGTGTGTGTCCCTGCCCAAGTAGCTGACACACACACTCTTGGTGATTTGATTCATACACACACACACGCACACACACACACACACACACACACACACACACACACACACACACACACACACACACACACAACTGGGAAAGTCTGGCACAAATTTACTAGCTATGACCCCTTCTGCCCAGACTATAAGGTAGTTATCACTGCCACCAGAACCCCTCATCAGCTACTTTAAGCCCCCTAACAAAGAGTGTCCAATTTTACTGTGTAATATTAATGCTAATACAAATGGTAGTTTGACCAAGAGCAAGGCTATTAGGAGTGGGCCATACAGTATCACAAAATAAATATGCAAGTACTCTCAAAACTTAAATATCTCTACAAAGATCAGCCACAGTGAAAGGTTTAAATTTATTTAATAATAAAATAACAAGAAAATACTAAGTATATATTGACAGTGACATCAGTGTTCAAAATCACAGGAGATATTTATAAAAAACATTGAAAGACAGACTCAAACAAAAAATGAAAAACAATATCTAAACTAAGCTTCACTATATTCCTGACTGAATCTAAGACAATTGTACTATTCCCTACATACTTATTAGAGCAAGACAAATTATATGGTGAATGCTCCTTCTTCTTGTCAGTCCCAAGACAGAATACAGAATGCACAATCTCACTAAGAGACTTCTCAAAATAATATCTAAAATATTAACTCTGGGATACCTTGCAGAATGACATCATTTCTGGTCATCTGACTTCTATTTCCAATGCAAACCTCACATTGCTGGAAGCTGGCAGAATTTAGCACCTACCTGTAAAAATACACACACAAGGGCCTTTGCTGAGATCTGTGGCAGGTGCTGGAAGTCATAAAAAAATGCATACCTCCATACTTCATAGTAATTAGTTGTGTCTCTGGATGCATTGAAACCTGTGAGATAGCATCATTATGTCCTAACCTATAAAGTGATTTAATTTCAGACATATTTTAAAATTTGCTGGACTGAGGTTAACCTCCTACTTGCCATTTTCCTCTGTTAAAAGATATACATTTAAACAGTTACAATAGTGCATGTACATTTCTTTTCTCTCTAGTAGGGTACACTGTGAATACATTTCAAACACAAGCAGTTTGTAAATCCCTTTTCAACACAAATGTCTATACAAATCAGTTTGATATACAACAACCTGCAGTTCTAATACATTTGTATCACAAGAGTCTTATATAAATCATTTTGATATTCATAAATGACATATAATTATTTACAAAATTCTAGATAGCTGTGCTGGCAGTATCTCCTCTCATCACAATCCAAATTAAAAAACAAACAAAAAAAAAACAAGAAACATTACCCAGAACTGTGAATCAGCACACATATGTCTAATATGCAGCTCTTCCCTTATCTTTACATGTATAAGTGCAACCTAAGTACATTTTGTAACTAACTAAATATCCAGAGCTTATCATCCACAAAGTTTTACGAGACTCTGTAAACAGTTTCAGAGCTGTAACCCTGTAGTTTAAAGCTAAGATGAACTACCTGTGGTACCTAACATTATGAGACCATATTTCTGAATCCAGTTGAAAGTTGTAGCAATTTCACAAATGTGTGTTATGATCGCAAATACAGCTGTGTAGCATTATTTTCATGCAAGTGTATGTGTATTGGAATGTGCCAGATAATCATTTTGTGTCATATTCTGTTTCTGTTAGGGTGGGCATATAGGATATCTTTTTTTCAATTTCGCATTTGGAATGGATGTATATTTTTATTCATGGTAAGGAATGAAATATGTTTGAATATATCTATGATGAATTGTCATTTATCTGTAGTAAAGATCACAGATGGGTAGATTGAAAGGTAGGCAGATAAGAGACATAGTTCTCCAGAAAAGGGAAGTTTTTATCACTGAAAAGATAACATCAGTAAACTTATCTTTGGCTAATATGATGTGATGTGTCTGCTTCAGCACTGAACTGCATTTAAATACTTAAGGGTAGAATCACGGTATTGGGTAAATTTTGTATTGAAAAGGCTAACAGTACATTTTGTACTGGAATGTCAAAGGACAGCAACTTGAAAACTGTACTACTATCTGAAGAAAACTATATATATATATATATATATATATATATATATATATGTGTGTGTGTGTGTTGTTGTGTCTTTCGGCTTTTCCCAGTTAGGTGTCACCACAGCGGAACTCCGGTCTGCTAATGATTGGCAGCAGATTTTTACGTGCCGAGTTGCTGGCCCTGACGGACAACCTTCAACGAAGGCACACCCATTCATGCATGTCTCCACAGTCCACACAGAAGACGCTCTAGCTGAGAATCGAACAGGACGTCGTATTACTTTGAGGCGACAACGCTACCACAGCACCACCACCGCAGCATTTTATATATATAAAATTGCAGGTTAAAACAAAAAAAAATGCTCATATGGTAGAATGCAGCTGTTAATAAGAGCAAACATGCTTTTATATGGAGTTTTTGCTGACAGCCTTTTGTATGGGATAGTTGTGCAGCAGGGTCAGGGAATTTGCCCTTGCCCCACTATTGTCTGATCAAATAGTTGATAAGCATAGTTAGCAGAGGGTGTGGGTGGTGCAGGAGCATTCCACCATTCATAAAAAAAATACTTCTAGGTTTTATTGATTTTGATCATTGTGTATTACATCTAAAATGATATAGTGTTTTTCAGGGTAAGGAATGTGGCATATGTCCAGAATATATCTGCATGGCATTACCATTTGCAGAAGTAAAAATGTACATTTGTTTAGAAAAGGAATCTCTTATAACTGTAAACATGCCAGTACCAAAACTGTCTGTACTGATGGGGCAGTGCTATAAGGTATGCCCTGAACTGCACAGAAATCCTTAAGAGTAGAATGGAAACACTACATGGATTTTGTACCCAGGTGTGCAGTCATAAATCCCTGAAAGTTTTACTCAGAACTCTAAAAGGGTGGGACTGACACAGGGCCATTTATATAGCCTTAAATTCTCTCCCAGTCTATTGTCTTGCTCTTCTTGAGACTAGAGAAAAGTTTTGAATAGGGATTTTTGGCTAGGCTTGAAAAAGTTGGCACACTGATTGCCTAGTATGAAGGTATGAGAAGAATAAAAATTGTGTAAATTTTTTCCAGAAAAGAGAACATTTTTGCCATTAAAAACGTTACGTCTTAAGTCTTCCTGCACTGATGTTGACAGTGTAGTGAGGTCAAATGCAGCACTGACCTGCATTTAGATGCCTAAGTGTAGAATATTAGTCTCATGTGCATATTGTTCCAAGTGAGGAGTTCAATCTGTTTATTTTCTTTTGATGTAGTTGCCTTGACATGTACCTTTCCCAATGTTGCAAGAAATTTGTAAAATTACTGAGAATTTACTTTTTGTTTGTAACAGGAAAATATTAGTTATTCTTTGCACTGAAAAATTTAGTTCATTCTTCCATATCTCATTTCCTCCAATGGAGCTATGAAGGGCAACTGGAATTATCCCTGGAGTGAACTTTCTGTTAATCATCCACTCATCAAGATTTCTCTTGAAGAGGGCCAGCGAGGTGCTCTGCTTGACATGAATGGGAAGCTTATTCCAGATTATGGGCAGTCTTTGGGAGATGAACCTGTCCCTCCAGCATGTTCTGTTAATTGTGGTAATGAGGTTGTGATCTCTGGAGTGTGTGGCATGGGGGGACTGGGATTTCTTTAGGTGTAGCTTTGTAAATCAAGCAGAGATTACCTCAAAGTAGATAATAAGAGACTGAGAACAGCTGAAGTTTCTTGAGTCTGTCCATGTAGGACATGTGTCTAAGGCCTAGGATCCTTTTTGTGAGGTACTTTTGTGGCCTCTCTAGCTGTTGTAGGTGTCTAGTAAGGTACATGCCAAACGGGGCATTATATTCAATGACTGCACTAATGAGGGATGAGTAGAGAGGAATGATGACCTTTTTCTTCCTGGATGCGAAACCTTTGGTTATAAGCTGTGCCATGTAGAAGGACTCTGTGACCACAGTGGCACTGAGATGGTCGAAGGTGAGGTGGCTGTTGACCTGGCTTCCCAGATCTCTTATGTTAAGTGCTCAGTGGGCTTCCATCAATGTGGTAATTTGTGGGAACTGAGTTTTTTCCAAAGGGGATGTTCCACCACCAGTCATTGGTCTCAGAGAGGCCCTTTGGTAGGATATCTGTATCACTTGGGGGTTGATAATGACTCCTAGCGTGCAGTCATCAGCAAACTTGTTCAGCCAGAGTCCTGTGTTGGCCAGGACTTCCAAGAAGTAGATGCCAAACAGGACAGGACCCAGGACTAAACCCTGTGGGACTCCACTCATGACTGATTGACAGTCTGACTTGGAATCCACAACTTTCACTCTGTGGGTCCTGTCTTTGAGCCATTTTACAACCCACCTAGTGATGTAAGGATTGATGCCTTGTTGGGTGAGTTTATCAATGATACCTGAGTGGGGAATTGTATCAAAGGCCTTGGCCATGTCGAGGTAGGATGTATGCACTGCCTTACCCTCATCCACAGCCTTGTTGACTGCCTCAAAGAAGTCAGCCAGTTTCAACAGGTAGGATCTCCCTGTGATAAAGCCAAACTGTGTGGAGTCAAGAGTCTGGAGATTGCCTATATCTTTGTTAAGCAGGTCCATAATGATGCGCTCCATAGTTTTGCATACCAGACCCAACAGGCTAATGGGGCGATAGTTCCCACTGTCTGTAGTTGCTCCCCCTTTATGGAGCAGGATGACTGTAGCAGTGCGCCATTCATTAGGGACATAGCCTGAGGTAAGGCTGTGATTGAACAGGGCACAGTGGTGCCAGTTCATTTTGTAGCTCATGTAGGATGCAGCCAGGGATATTATCTGGGCCCATGGATGTTGTATTCTTGACTTTGGACAATGCAGCTTTTACCTGTGCCGCAGAAATGGTGGGTACCAGGCTTTCTTCTGGTATTGTGATAGGGCCCTTGGGGGGGAGCGGTAAAGTTGGCACTTAATCCATCGGCCAGTGTGTTGGCTATATCTGTTGGCTCAGTATAGGAGGTGCCATTGCGCAACAATTCAGAGCAAATCTGGGTATTGCCTTTGAGGTTTTTGATATAGCTATAGAAGGCTTTGTTGTTTTTAGTGTCAGCTGCATTTCTGCCTTCATGGCTGGCTTTATAGGCTTTGATAAGAGATCTCAGCTTTTTGTTGAGACTGATAAGGGAGGTTTTCCAGTCTTACAACTTCATTTTTTTCTGCAACAGTTTCTTCCTTCTGTCGTAGAGTTTATCAATGGCTAGGGACCACCAGATTGGCTTCCTTTTTTTGGAGGAGAGTATCTTAGTTCGTTTTGGTATGGCAAGGTCCATGCATTTGTGTACATGCTCGTACAGTGCATACATGTATGAGTCTGCAGTCATCCAGCTATTTCCCATTTCATGGGTGATGAGAAGTTAGCCACCTCTATTTTTAGGAGCCCAGTTGTCTTTAGAGAAGTTTTTCAGGGTGGTCACTTTAGTGGGTGGTGTAGGTGATATGAAGATTTCCATGGTGATCAGTTTGTAGTCAGATTTAATCAGGGAGGAATTGACTATGGGTGTGGAGCAACAGTCTCCCATGTTGGTGATAACCAGATTGAGGATGTTGCTTCCTCTAGTGGGGGTCAGAATGAGCTGGTCCAGGGCACTGGAATTGATAAATTCCAGAAAGTGTTGGGCCTGTACATTGGTACTTGAATAGTTTTCCCAGTTGATGGAAGGGTAGTTGAAGTCACCCAGTATGAAAGTATTGGGTTGGACCTTAATAGATTCCAGGGTGCTTAGGAAGTTGGAGTGAGAGTCTAGGGACATGTGTGGGGTTCTGTAGCAGGTTATGACTTGTATGGCCATCTTACCTAGTGTTAGTTGTACCTGAAGTATCTCTGATGCATTATGCTGGGCTACCAGTCTAGAGGTGTGTGTATCCTTTAAGAATATGGAGACACCAATGCCTTTGGAGCTTCCAGACATATTCTGGGACCGAAAGGTATGGAATGAGTTGTTGCTTGGGAGCACAGGGTAATTGGCTTAGCTTCTGGTGTCAGTTCAGGGGGATCCAGTATCTGTCAGTCCAAGAAGACATGGTTGACAGACCATGCTGCTTTGCCAGTGATGCTCTTCAATTTTCTCCTCTAGGCTTTTAGATACTGGCAAAGGCACTTGACTCCCCCCATAGTGTCTTTTTTAGGCAATGTCAAAACAAAATTTCCAACATAAAAAATCCACTTGAAACAATCGTGCTGCTTAATGCTAGGAGTATAACAGGAAACTGCACTCCCTGGAAACACTCCTCACCCTGGAAGATGCTGACATCTGTGCAGTCACTGAAACATGGTTTAAGGCCACAGACAGCAACCTGGCTGTGAAAGGCAATGTCTTCCACACATTCAGACCCCAAAACAAGTGTAAAAGAACCAACGGTGGAGGTATATCCATCTTCATTAAAGCCAAATACACCTCTAGACTGGTTAAACAGTACAACTTTCTTGAGCTACTCCAGATCCAACTGTCTGTAGGTAAAACACCCTACCACATCATTGCTAGCTACAGCATGAACCAAGAGAAGCCCATCTCCTACCTTTACTTGAGTCACTCACTATACAACCAAACACTCTGGTCATGAATGATTTAAACTACCCTTCCATTGATTGACTGACATACATGAGCACAAACATGCTCGCCCTTTGGTTCCTGGACTTTGTCAGTACAAATGCCTTGGAACAGCTTGTCTCCACCCTCACAAGGGACTCAAATGTCCTCGACTTTGTACTCCCAAACATGAGAGATCACTGCACTACCCTCTGTCTGTTCTCTTCCTGGTAAGTTAAGACCAAAAGTCTGTCTTATTTGAAGTAATGATCAGACCGACAACCCCACAGGAGCAAAAAAACTGAAACATTTCTCCAGTGCAAACTACAGCCTACTAGGCAGTGATATAAAATGTTTCAAACCCCTCCTAACAAACCTAACAATGACTCCTATGCAAAGGAGTACACAAATGCCCTGTATAACCATATAAACAACTGTATAGACACAGCTGTACCTGACCAGATCAAAACCAGGTCCTCCCGAAAAAACAGACCACCCTGGTGAACCTTAAGAATAAATAGGTTATATAACAAAGGGAAGGAACTGATGTCTAAAAATAAGAGTGAAGTTACTCAGCAGAAGAAGAATACCCTCCACAGCTTGAATGAGCAAATCAGATATTTTGCAAAGTCCTCTAAAGCTAGTTATGAAGATAAATTGGCATCCATAGGTAAGGATAACCATAAGGCATTCTTTAGCTACATCCAAAATCTAAAAGGGTATGCCCAACTATGTTCCAAACCTATAGCGGATGGTATCTCTCATACTGAACCTGAGGAAATTGCCAACCTGCTAGCTGACAGATTTGGTGCAAACTTCACCCCCCTGTCCCCACCAGCCATACCCCAAAGCATAGCTGACACCAGTCCTGTACCTAGTATCTCCAAAGAGCAGGTCATTTCTGTGTTCACCAATGCCAGAAGTACAGCCTCTATGGGACCAGATAACATTCCAGGCTGCTTACTAAACTAATCTAAAACAAGACCTAGTGGAACCACCTGGCACACTGTTTAAATTCAGCCTGAGCACTGGCTTTGTTCCAGCAGAGCGGAGAACAGCAACAGCCATCCCTTTGCACAAAGGGTGTATATCAACTGACTCTGGGGATTATAGACCCAAAAGCCTAAAAGACCATGAAAAGAATCATCATGGACATTATTATCAAGGACATAGGTGGCCTTCAAACTCTTGACTCGACCCTGTTTGGCTTCATTAAACGTAGACCATGTTTATTGAACCTGGTGGACTTCATCGAGAATGTCACCAAAACCCTGGATGAAGGCAAAACAGTACTTACTGCCCATCTTGACTTAGCCAAGGCTTTTTGGCACAATCCCCACTTGGGTATCCTTGAGAAACCCTCCCAGCTGGGGATCAACCCATACATCACTAGATGGGTAGCCAACTGGAACACTGACAGAATGTATGATGTCCAAGTTAGCCATTCCACCTCACCAGTAGAGAAGTTACCAGTGGCATCTCACAAGGATCTGTGCTGGGCTTGCTACTGTTTTGAATCTATTTCTTCAAAGTCCAGGTGAAAGTCGATGGCATGTGGCTTACCAGGTTCACTGATGATTGCAAACTGGGTGCAGTCATTAATGCCCTGAAGGATGTTAAGGTATTACATAAGGGGCTAACACAGACAAATGACTGGTGCCAAAGCCACGGACTAAAACTAAATGCAAAAAATGCATTATTGTCCCCTTTGGCAAAAAGGAAGTGCCTGCAAATTACAATATTGACAGCACATCCTAAGCTCAAATGCAGTGATATGAGATTTGGGAATACAGGTTGATAGCAGTCTAACCTTCAACCACCATGTGTCCACAGTGGTAAGGAAAGCCTTCTATGTTGCGCATCTCATAAGTAAGCGGATTGCATCTAAGACTAAGGATGTTATAACTCTTCTTTACTCAGCCCTCATCAGACTAGTAATAGAGTACAATGCTCTCTTTTGCATGTACCTCACCACAGCAGTCCCCAACCACTGGGCCACTAGACACGGAGTGAAAAGAAAAAGTGAATGTGTGTATGTATGTGTATAAGTGTGTTTGTGTCTGTCTGCATGTATGAGTGAATGGATTCATGAAAGCAGAATCTGTGTGTGTGTGTGAAAGAAGAAGAACTGTGTATGTATGAGAGAGTGTGAGCAGTGAGCTCGATCGAGCCTTTATTTTACACTCGCTAAGCATGGCTTTTGCTGTTTAGCGAGTGTAAAATAAAACTCAAGGAAACCAAAAAAAGTGTGTGTGTCTGCGTGTGAGTGAATGCGTGCATGAATGCAAAATGAACTGTGTGTGTGTGAGTGAACAGTGAAAGTGATCCCTGGCAGCAGCAGCAATGAGGTTTGCGTACCTCTCGACCATACCACTCAACCTGTTGCACAATAAATCTGGACAGAGCCACAAATAAAACGGACAGATCTTAAATATTGCTTTTATAAAGATAGAAAGTCAGTAAGGTTGCCATTAGGTTTATGTACCTCTCAACCATACCACTCAACCTCTGACACACTAAATCGGGACACATACCTCTCAACCTCTTAGACTAAGAAATCTGGACAGAGCCAAAAATAATGGGGGGACAAAGACCCAAAAATAGAGACACCTTTAAGTACTGCTCTTACCAACTTAGAAAGTAGATAGAAGTACAGATTTTGCATTAGCATGTGTTTTCTGAAGGGTATGAAGTTTGAAACTCAACTGTCATTATTTTCTGACTTCAAACCTCAATAATCTGCCAATGATTTGCTAGAAAACAACAATTTTATGAGACATGGCCCAAAAATATGAGGCAAAAATCTGGACATTCTGTGAAAATCTGTACAGTTGAGAGGTATGCTGCACAGAGCCAAATATTAGGGACAGATTTTAAATATTGCTCTTATAAGCTTAAGTCAGTAAGGTTGCCATTAGGTTTACATACCTCTCAACCATAGTAGATCCATGTTGTGCTGTTAAACAGAATATACACTTTTTTTTTGTAATTATTGCCAGTTGTCTTTTTATTGTACTTTGGAGCTTTTTTCCCTGGAACTCAGCTGAAAATGGACTTCTAGTTCAGCAAGACCTCCCGGGTAAAAAAAAAATGTCAAATAAATAAATATGCACTTTATTATGTGCGCATGATGTGGAATATTGTCTCACATGAAACCAGACCTTTGTGCAAAAAAGGTTGGAGACTGCTGCAGACACCTGCAGCAGCTGGAGAGACCACAGAAGTTTCTCAACCAGAAAATTAGGGGGGGGGGGCTACAAAACATAACCTACATGGAAGAACTGAAAGACCTGTCACTGTACTCTGTATCCTATAGGCTGCTATGGTGCAACTTGTGCCTGGCCTACAGTGCAGTCTATGACCCTACACTAATGGAAATGCGGCACATCTGCAAATCAAATGGTACAGGACTTAGTTACTCCAGGGATGTTAACCTAGCCTGTGACATTAAGAGAACATGCTGCAGAGACATATACATCTCCCAGAGATTGCCACTCCTCTTGAATAAACTCCCAATTCACGTGAAGCAGATCTCCTGAATAACACTATTCAAGTGCAGCCTAGTTAACTGGATGGGAGACCATAAATTCACCCCAGTGGTGAGTCCTATGTCCCTCATAGACAGGGGCAGTTGGTGCTTATCATACACTCACTCTGTGAAAATGACCATCTAACTAAGGTCAGTTAGGGAACATGGGTGTTACATGGCTGGGCTTGTAAAGGCCCTAGAGCCGTTAGCCTAGTAACCTCATATGAACCTATTTATGATAGTATCGATAAATATATGAACAATAAATATCTCTTTGCCTGCACTAGACATAGTTCATCTATCAATACAGTTGTGTTTGCCTTTGTGTAAGATTTAAGATGATTTTTTACTTTGTATGTAACATGATTTTGGGATTATTAATGCAAATATGCACAAGCAATATTTGATGCCTAGAGGCGTTGGTAGGATGCAACTGCCAAGGCGCCTGGAGGTGTCACCTAGCTGTAATGGGATGTAGTACCTTGAAGGATTCAGTGAGGATTATATAACACAGGCTACTAGAAATTATATTTGGTTACGAGTGAGATGTCAAGTAGCTGTATTTAAGAAAATGTATGCAAGTTCTGTAATTGGATATCACAGTGTGCTGGAAATTTTTGAGACAGGGAGTCCGGATGCTCTGCAACACAAAACAGCTGTTATTCTTCCCAGTGATGCATATGATTATGTACGCATTAGTATGTCATGTTTCATTGAATCCTGGATCATCAAGTTGAATCTAGATTACCTTGAGTTGGCCTTTGGTATTGATCCTCTAATGGGGGGGAGTTCAGTTCTTCCTGCTGTTAATGATTGATGAATCATATTTTGATTGAGTTTGACAAATTTCTTGGGGGGGGGGGGTTAATGACTTTTTTTGTGTGTCTATGTCTGTATGTGTTTGTGTGTCTGTATGTTTATGTATGTATCACCTATGCTTACAGCAAACAAGATATTTGATGTCATTTTCATTCATTCCTCAACCTGTGAGTTCAGATCCGAACCATGGATCTGACTCAGCCACTTCTATAGCTTTAGGATCTGACTCTGTATCTCCTCCCTTACCCATAATGCCCCTGTCCTCCAGATTACATCAGATTGAGTTTGCTGCAGCTGTATATGCATAATATATACATGAAAGTATATACAATTATCATAAGATATAAAGAAGATAAAATCAGGAGCTCAGAAGGATCAGTGGCTTCTGAAACACCTCTGTAAATCTTCCCAGAAGTGATGGATGTGGGAATGGAAAGGGGGAAAGGTTGAGGAAGAATGAAAATGAACAACACAGATGGAAAGTTATGGTGAGCACTTAACTTCTCTATCCAATGTTGTCATTTTCATTCATTCCTCAACCTGTGGGACAGAGTCCCCAGATAGGTATCTCTTGGGTGGCCTTCATGGAAGGATATTCCACAGCACAGCAGAGCCAAAAGATGCTCTATTTCTGGATACAGTATCCAACTTGTAATGTGCAACAAAGGTATGAGTATTTGACCAGAGGGTGGTTGTACCAATATCATCAGTAGATACTCTAGACCAAAAAGCTGCTGAGGTGGACATCGATCTAGTAGATTGTGCTTTCACACATCCAGAAGGCGTGATACCTTTTGCAAAATAAACATAAAAAATACAATCTGTAATCCTTTCAGCTTAGGTTACTTTGGATAGAGGCTTCCCCAACTTCACCTTTGAAAAGGAAACAAACAATTGGTCAGATTTTCTGAACGCCTTTGTTCTGTCTAAATAAAAATGTAACTGTCTGTGTACATCTAACAGGTGAAGGGTATATTTGCTCTTGTTTTTGAAATTTGGGAAAAATACAGAGAGATTGATGGATTGATTAATACTATTTTCAGGGGAAACTTTTGGTAAAACGGTTGTATTTGTATGTAGGGTGACTCTGTCTTTATGGAAAATCAAATATGGTGGTTTGGAAGAGAGTACTTGTAATTTTGAAATTACCCTAGCCGAGGTTATACCCACCAAGAATAAGGTCTTCCATGATAAGAATTTGAGATCTACTTTGACAGAAGGTTCGAAGGGAGAGCGAACTAGAGTTTATAAGACCATAGTAAGATCCCATGGAGGAGTGGATTCTTTAAACGGAGGTCTATGCAAGAAGATACCTCCGAGAAGGCCTTACACAATTTGGAAGAAGCCAAAGATGAAGAGCTTTCACCTATGTGGTTATCGGAAATGGCTGCTAACTGTACTTTGACAATGGAATAGCTTGATCCATTCTGAAAAATCAAAGCAAGGATGTCAAGAACTGCTGGAATGGGGGCGGTGAAAGGATCCATATTTTTTTCGTGAGCAATAATAGAGAATATTTTCCATTTGCTCTTGTAAATCTTTCTGGTGGAAGCTTTATGTGAAAATACCAGAATTTCTTTATCAGAGTGGAAAGCCACAAACTTCTAGCCATCATTGGAATTGGTGAAACCATGCAGTCAGTTTGAGGCTTGTGAAATCTGGGTAAGTTTGTCCTGAAGGATGAGAAAGAAGGTCTGGACTTTGGTCCAGGATCCCAGGGAGTACATATCAGGTGAGACCAAAGAAAGGGGAACCAAACCTGTCGAGGCCAGAAGGGTGCAATGAGGATCACTTTGCTCTTCAATCTTTTCACTTTCTGAAAAAAATTGGGAATGAGAGGTAGAGGGGAATGAGCATAAAGGAGACCACAGGGCCAAACATGGACTAGACTGTATCTTGGTGATTGCCCCTGAGAAGGGTTCAGGGCAAAAACTTGCTGCATTTGTTGTTGGAAAGGGATGCAAGGAAATCACCACAAGGTTGACCCCATTTGATGAAGATCAAGTTTGCCACAGACTGGTTTAGAGACCACCTGTGAGGCATCAGAAAGGCTCTGCTGAGCCTGTCTGTTAGGGTGTTGGATTTCCCCAGACTATGCATTGCTACTAGAAAGCAGTTGAAAGAGATCACCCATTGCCTAACTCTTTGCTTCGCGATAGAGGGGTTATAGTCTGGTTCCCCCTTCTTTGTTGATGTACCAAACTACAAACATATTGTCTTGTTTGAACTGCAATCATCCCTAGAGGAAGAAAGTTTTGTAAGGCTTAAAATGCTAGGAACACCACTCTCATCTCTAGGACATTTATATGCAGATTGGTTTCCTGTGCTGACCACATGCCTTGAACAACTCATCCCAAGTAATCCCCCCCACCCCAACTGGGATGAACCTATGGTCAATGTGGTGATGGGTGGAGGAAGAATAAATGGATGTCCTTCTACAATGTCCCTCGAGTGAAGCCACCACTAAAAGGAGTCTTTGCTCACTCGAGTTAGCTTGATGGGATGATTCAGAGGATCATAGGAAGTTACTAGGCTATTGGTCCTGAGGCCCTTACAACCCTAGCCAAGAATTTAGCCTGAGTTCTGACAAGTCAGCACCCAATGCCCCTGTCCAGCAGGGACACAGGTGGAGTCCTAGGGGTGTATTTTCTGTTCTCCATCCAGTTATCCAGGTTATGCTTAAAAAGGGATAATGAAGTGCTCTGCTTAATGTGGAGAGGGAGTCTATTCCACAGAACGGGGAGTCTCTGGAACACAAATCTGTCTCACCAACAAGTCCAATTGATGTCATAGACAAGGATGAGGTTGTGTCTATGGTTTACTCAAGTGCAGCTTGACTTTTGGATATGCAGCAGTCCCATCAAGGTGTGGTCTGAGATTGCTTTGTATGCCAGACAGAGGTCACCTCTGAGGAGTCTGTATAAGACTGAGTAGAGGGACAAAGCTTTTAGCTTATCTGTGTAGGGTTGATGTTTGAGACCCTGGAGTCTCCTGATGAGGAACCTCTGTGATCTCTCCAGCTGCTGCATGTGCTTTTTGAGGTACATGCCAAAAGAGACGTACTCCATAATGGATCTTATAAAAGAAGAATACAGAAATGCTATGACCTCCTTGTCCCTGGATGAGATATCCTTCCTAATGAGTTGGTCCATGTAGAAAACCTTCCATACAATGGAGGCAATATGGTGGCCAAAAGTCAGGTTGCTATCAACCTGGGTGCCCAAGTCCATCAAGACTGACTGCATTCTTAGGACCTTGTTTTCTATGTAATAATTTGTGGGAACATCACTCTCCCCAAAGGGGATGATGATGCATTTTTTTGGTATTCAGTTTGAGACCATGTTTCTGGGACCAGTCATTTGTGTGGGTGAGACCTTCTTGGAGGATGTATACATTACTAGGGGAATTGATGACAGCACCCAGCTTGCAGTCATCTGCAAACTTGGTCAACCATATTTCAATGGTTTTGGCCTGTGCCTCAGAAAAGTATAATCTAAACAACAGAGGCCCCAAGACCAATCCCTGGGGTACACTGCTTGTTACGGGTCTACTGCTTGAAGTGGCTTCCCCTGTTGTGATTGGGTGAGATCTATCAGTGAGCCAGTTTGCTACCCATCTGGTAACATACAGATTGATGTCTAGTTGAGACATTTATCTGTTATACCTGAGTGTGGAATAGTGTTGAAGGCTTTGGCCAGGTCAAGATATGCGGTGTGCACTGTCTTCCCCTTGTCCATGGCTTTTGTGACGGTCCCAAAGAAGTCGACCAAGTTTAACAGGCATGACCTATGCTTGACAAAACTAAACTATGTGGGATTGAGTGTTTGAGGTTGCCAATGTCCTTGTTAATTAGGTCCATGATATTCCATTCCAGTGCCTTGAAGATCAGGCTAGTTAGGCTGATGGGTCTATAATCTCCTGGATTGGTGGATGCTCCACCTTTGTGCAAAGGGATGACAGTGGCTGTCCTCCACTCAGCTGGGATGAAGCGGGTACTAAGGCTTTGATTGAATAGGGTGCCTAATGGTGCTGCAAGTTCTTCCATAAGTTCACGTAGGATGTAGCCTGGGATGTTCTCACATCCCATGATGGCTATATTTTTTGCTATTGAGAGGGCAGTGATGACTTGCTCCCTAGAGATAAGTGAAGGGGGACAGGTGTTGGTGATGTCCTGATTTACTGACAGGGGACAGAGGGGTGAAGTTTTCACTGAACCTGTCTTCCAGGTGGTTGGCTATATCTACGGCATTTGTATATGTGGTGTCCTTGACCACTAGTTTTGAGCAGAGCTGAGTGCTTCCTTTGAGATTGTGGACATATATGAATAAGGCCTTATGACTGTCTTTAGTAGATGTGGCCAGTTTGGACTAAAAGTCTGCTTTGGAGGATTTCACTAGTGCTCTTATTTGCTTGTTCAGGCTAAGGAGAGATTGCTTTCAATTAAACACCTGCTCCTTCTTGGTCCTGGACAGCAATATATTTTCCTTTTATTATAGAGTTTATTTATTGCAGATATCCACCAGACAGGTTTATTCTTCTTTGAGGAGGAGGATTTTGTCCTGTTGGGTATTCCTGATTCCATGCAGCAATATGCTTGTATAGTACTTTGGTGTAGGTTTGGACATTCGTGCCAATTCCTACAGAGGGGGAGGAGGCTGTGAAGCTGTCTATGCCTTCCCTCAGGAGGTTGTAATCAGCTTTGGAGAAGTTTTTTGTTTGACCCTAGCTGGGGGGGGGGGGCAGGGAAATGGTGACTTTGAAAGTGACTACTTTGTGGTGTGATCTTATCAGGGAGGATGACTAGGGATGCGGCTGTGGTTACTCATGTTGGGTAATACCAAGTCAAGGATATTATCACATCTTGTGGAGATGTCATCCAGCTGGTCCAAGGCATTTACATTGACAAAATCAAGGAACCTCTGGGCATTTGTGTTTTGACATGAGTAGGTCTTCCAGTCTATGGTTGGATAGTCACCCAGGATCAGGGTAAAGGGTTGAATCTTGATAGATGTGAACTGGTAAAGATAGGTGGAGTGGGCATCTTGAGTCAAAGTTGGGGGTCTGTAGGTAGCTATGATTTGAATAGGGGTCTTCTCAGTGGTTAACTGCACCTGGAGTGTCTCCTGTAAATCATATTGTTTGTCCAGCCTGGAGGCATGTATATCTTTAATATATATTGAAATTCCACATACTTTTGCTTTGCTGCCCACAGGTTGGGTTTTGAAAGTATGATAGGATGAGTAACCTGGTATGGCTAGGGTGCTCTCTGCAGCTTTGATCCAGGTTTCTATGACTGCAGAAATGTTAGCATCTTCCAGAGTTAAGAATGCTTGCAATGAGTGGAGTTTCATGTTTAGATTCCTAGTGTTACTGTGTAGAGACCATTGTACTGCTAGGGCCAATTGAAAAATCCTCATGTGTAGGCAAATTGCAATCATCCCTAGAGGAAGAAAGTTCTGTAAAGCTTGCAACACTATGAGCACTGCTCCCATCTCTAGGACATTTATATGTAGATTGATCTCCTGTGTCAACCACGTGCCTTGAACAACTTGTCCCAAGTAATAACCCCCCCAACTAGGATGCATTCATGGTCAATGTGGTGATGGGTGGAGGAAGAATAAATGGACATCCTTGCACACTCTTGATAGCTTGACAGGATGATTCAGAGGATAACTGTGTAGAGACCATTGCACTGCTAGGGACCATTGAAGAATCCTCATTAGTAGGTGAGCTGTAGGAATCAAAGTTATGGTGACAACCATTGAACCAAGTGCTTTGAGAAGTAATTCTGCAGGTGGGGAAAGGATGGCTAGTATTTGCCTGATATGTAATCTTAAGGACTTATTTCTGTTTGAAAGTAAGAGGGCTCAGCAGAAGAGTGTGTCTAGACATGCTCCTATAAAATCTGTCACTTGAACTGGTTGTAGTTGGGACTTTTTGGGATTTATTGTGATTCCTAGTATTTGCTAGGTGAAGCAAATAATCCCTGGCATGGAGGAGTAGATGCCTGGTTGATGCAGTCAGGAGCCAGTTGTCTAGGTAAGAAAACACACTGAATATGAGCAGTCTCAGGTGTGCTGCTACTATTGCCATGCTTTTACTGAGACCAAAGGGCAGAGTTCTGAATTGATAATGACTGGCTCCCAGCCAGAAGTGGAAAAACCTTTGAGAACACCTGTTCATTTTGATGTGATAGTACATGTCTTGAAGGCCTACTGAGCACATCCAGTCATCCTTTTGAAGGAGAGGTAGAATGGATGTACTGCAACCATCCAGAAATTCGAGTGCTTTACGGACTTGTTTAGGAAGGTTAGATCCAGTATTGGTCTCGGGTACCCTGTTTTTTTGGCACTAAAAAGAACCTTGAGTAGATTTCCAATCCTCTTTTGTCTGGTGGGACCTTCTGGATGACTCTCCTCTCTAGCAGCCTTGCAATTTCTTGTGTTGCTAAGTCCCTCTGATTAGGTGGAACATCAGGTTGATTTTCTTTGGAATGGGAGTTTTGAAAAAGGGAATGTAATATCCTCTGGATATGGTCTTTTGCACCCTGTGGTCATTTGTAATGGCTAGCCAAGCATTTAGGTGCAAGGATATGTGCCAACTGCCTCCTGTGAGGGGCACTCTGGCAACTGTTCAGGAGCACTGAAAGGATCTGTCTGTGAAGGAATCTCAAGATCCTTGGTTCTGCGGACCTCCTCTGCCATGTGGGTGGTAGAATCTACCAAATTGGTTATTTCCCCTTCTGCCTCTAGGGAAAAACTCTTCCAGTGATTCCTGGAAAGGCCCTTGTGACTTCTTGAACTACAATTTCTTACCTTCATGTTGGTCCTTGGAAACTGGGCTTTGTGGGGTAAAAGATTTTATTCTAGTGGCAGACAAGGTTTTCTCTTCTTTTTCACATCGGGAGAGGGTATCTTTTAAAGAATGCATTCTTTCTGTTTCTAGTTTCTATTTCTACATTCTATTTCTATTTTTTGTATTTTATTCTTTTCTGTATTCTATTTTCTGCTGCAGTTTTTGTAAATAGTATTGGCTCAGTGCTATGCACTGTGAATTTCTTTTTAGTGGCTCCTTTACAATGATGTTTCAGTTCCTGGGGACTTGGCAGTCATCTGATTGAATGCAAAAGCTTTAAAATGAGTGTGTACTTCCAGCATCATTATCTGATGAATTCCATGTATTTTTTTTTGAATGAAAACAATTGTCTTTCATTGTTTTAAATGAGTTTTTATTTTAAAAGACTACTGGATTAAAATTCTTATGGATTTTAAATACATCAGTTTGTTTCCTAGGGCCTTCCATTTGTGTTTCACCTGTAATTCTTCAGTTTTTCTTCCTGATCTTTTATGATTGTTCCAGAATGTGACAGTCCATCAAAAGGAGCATTGATGAATGACACCTTGAAAGATTCCACAAAATCACAAAGTTGCATCCAGGCATGTCTCCTTATGGCTATGCCTGAACCAGCAGCCCTAGAAGAACCCTCAGCAGTGTGAGAAATTGACCTCATGGATGCATAAGCGATGGATTGTAGGGTGGCCATTCTTGAGGAAAAGGTTTTCTGTTCCTCTTGAGACATGGACCCCAGGGCAGTGTTGGAGAGTTCCTTTAGTAAGTCCCTCTACAACCTGGTAAATTGGGCCAAATAATTCAATGATCAAAGTGCGAAGGTTGCTGATGCATACATACATACATACACCCACTTCCTGAATCTGTCCAACACCCTAGACTCCTTGTTAGGGGGGATGGACAGTGGAGCTCTGTTCAGCTATCTCCTTCTTCACAGCTGTTGCAACAACCATGGTATCTACAGGAGTACGTTTACCCCAGTGTTGCTTATCGGAAGGGTTACTGATGATTTTTTTGCCTCTTTTTTGGTATGGGCTCCATGTTGTCCATTTCCTACCATGCCCTGCAGGAGACCATGTCTATAAGGTCATCTGTTGGAGGGGTCACCCAAGATGTAGATGGGCCAGAACTGAAGGCCTTAAGGAACACAGACTCCTCTGAGGAAGGACTTTGGAATTTTTAGCTGAAATGTAGAAGTACAAGGTTTAATGTGATTTTAGGTTTTGGTCAGTAGATTCTCTCTGGGGCTAGTCTTAGTAAAGACTCACAGATTATAATTCTGTGTTTTACTTTCTGAGACATGGCATGTGTCAGCTATGAGCAAATTCTCATCTAGCACAAAAGTTGTTCCCTACTTTATGAATAAAAGTATAGTTCTTTGGAACTGCACTCCTTGTAGGGACAAAGTTGCAGAGTAGTTTGTCTCTTGCCAAAGGCTGCCAGAAATTGCAAGTTGTAGCACACCATGTTAGGCCTTTTGAAAATAGCTTGTGTATTTGATGGCATTTTGTGAAAAAGCCATATGATGCTGACCAATATAATAGCATCAGAGGTGGAGTACATGTGACTGACGCTATTGAAAAACTGACCTAGGGATTCTTTAAAGGACTAAATGTGAGCCATATGGCTCACAGTGAAAAGCACATCACTGTATTTTGCAGTTCAGAGATGTTCGCTATGATGAGTAGCCTCATTATCAGATAACATTCATGTTTCTGAGTTATAGTTACTACATCAATGTATGGGTCATTGTTGATCTGCATGTCACAGTAATTAAATGCACAAGTGCATGTTCAAACACAGCCACCACAGTCACTATACCTGACTGTAAATTGTACCCTGATCCCCATACCAGAGTATGTGTAATTTTTGCACAAGAGATTACAGTGCACCTTGGTGGCTAGTGCTTCCTCCACCCCATGATCCCAATACTGCTGTAGGTGCCCTTATGTCACAGTTGTTGTTTCCCTGCTGTCTAGTGGTTCCCCACCCCTGTTTTCTGTACTGTTTTGGTACCATTAGGGGTGCAATTGTACAATCCCTGGTGGCCATTGTTTTCCCCCTCCCCAGTTCCTGAACTGTTTAAATATGTAGTAGATGAATGTGGCTTTTTGGCTGTGTTCATTACCATGATGTGTTGGGGCCTGCTGTGCTAATCTACAAGACCAAGCTATTTCCTGAATTGCTTGATATGCAGATGGATTTTTGGAGTCATTATGAGAGAGTGACAGAGAGAGGGTACACAGCTAATAAGCATTTGCCTCTTCCACAGACTACCTCATTAGCATATGTGACACAAGGGAACTACTGCCAAACCAGCTTGCTGGAACTTTGTAAACAATTATATGTCATTTGAGAATATTAAAATGATGTATATAGAAATGTAACAAAAGGAGACACTGCCAGCCAAGCTATCTGGAATTATGTAAATATTTCTATGTCATTTGTGAATATTGATATTTATACAGAACTGTATGCTATGTACTGAGCTTCAAGGATCTAACATGGAAGATTAACTTGCAAAACTTAAGAATAGTTGAGGTTAAGTTACTTTATAGCTGGGTCATAAACAAGAAATGTTATCCCTCAGTTTCAGTTCAGTATCAGACACACTGCCTAGAGCTAGAAGTTTTTCTATTGCCTTGAAAGAAAAGTAATTACTAGGTTTAAAATGTAAAGTGCTTTATTACTTTATGACTTCCAAGATCTGACAAACATCTGAGAGGTAGGTATCTTTAACACAGAGATGTTAAATCCTATAAGTTTCTGGTTTAGCCTGGGAACTGAAGGCAGATGACAAAAAGTTATGTCATCCATGCTAACCCAGCAGTAAAATGTGATACTAATTTAAGATCTTTCTCAAAGAGAGAGACTGTGCATTTTGTATTTTGTCTTGGACCTAGCAAGAACATCCACTCATCATCATCATCTGCACTTGCCTGTCTGTAAGTAAGATTCAAGGCATAGTATTTATTTTAGATATAGTTAGGAATATAGTGAATATTAGTTTAGATGTTCTCTGTATTTATTTGAGACTGTCTTGCAATGTTGTTTTAAAACATTTCCTGTGATTTTGGACACTGAAGTTACTATGTTGATGTACTGAGTATTGTCTTGCCCTTTTATTATTTATTATTAAATATATTTAAACCTGTCATTGCAGTTGATATTTGTTAGCTATATTTAAGCTCTTAGAGGACTTGCATATGTATTTGAAACTGTACAGGCCACTCCTAATAGCCTGGCACTTGATCAAAACTACCATTTGGATTATTAGTAACAGCGTTGTCGCCTCACAGTAAGACGCTGTCCAGTTCGATTCCCAGCTAGAGCGTCTTCTGTGTGGAGACATGCGTGAATGGGCATACCTTCGTTGAAGGTTGTGCGTCAGGGCTGGTAACTCGGTACATAAAAATCAACTACCAATCATTAGCGGACCGGAGTTCTGCTGTGGTGACCCCTAACCGGGAAAAGCCGAAAGACACAACAACAACAACACAGTAGGATTTCACACCCTTTGTAAGGGCCTAAAGTAGCTGATGTGAGTGGTTGGTGGCAGTGATAACTAGCTTATAGTATGGGCAGAAGGCGGCATAGCTAGTAAACCTGTGCCAGCCTTTCCCAGATGTGTGTGTGTGTGTGTGTGTGTGTGTGTGTGTGTGTGTGTGTGTGTGTGTGTGTGTGTGTCTGTCTGTATATGAATCAAATCTCAGTGTGTGCATGTCAGCTACTTGGTCAGGGACATGAAGCACTGGTTGAACAGAGAGGATGCTCGATGTTTTGGCTTGACCACTCAGTTGAGACCTCAACCCTATAGCTGTGCCAGTGGGGAGTCCTATTTGGATCTGGAGAAAGAGGGAGAAACCAGCCCCAGACTGACTGTGATCTCTGTGTGCTCTTCAGGGAAATTGCACTTTACTGTGTGTGTACTTGTCATCCTCCCAATGTGTGCATCTCCTAGCAGTTGCCAGTGGTGAGGATTGAGGCTGCTTGATTACTGGGCCAGTGCAGGGGTGTCACAGCATATGTCATGGTCACAGAGATAGCCTTCCGCAGTGCTGTAAATCTTCATGCTAGAGCACCATGAAACATGGCATTAGGGCTGTTTCTGAATTCCAAAAGGCTACCACAATGTGTTCAAGAAGATGTACATGTTGCTGTACCTTTACAAGTTTCCTCTAGTTGTGCCTGAAAGGTGAAAAAATGGTTTAATATTCTTGCCATATGTTGGGTACTTCTGTGTTCAGATTTCTCATCTATGACCATGGTTGAGGCTGAGGGCACAGACTGTTTTGTAAATTCTGTGCTTCATCCTGTGTCTTTGCTGTCACTTAACCACTTCAGTTCTGTATGGCAGCTTCAGAACTGCTGCAACCTAGCCACTGTTTGGTTTCCTTATCTCCTCTATCTGTACTTGAGTGCAGGGCCCTAAGATCATTTAAGTACTCCAGATGAAGTAGCAGCAACTCCAACCTGCAGACAACAGTCCTCTGTCTTACTGGAGAAGACCTCAAACGTTTTGTTGAAGGTGCTGATTTTCATCCGAACTAGCAGTAATTCATTGCTGTACACCTTGGAGATGATAGCCACTTGAAGCAGAGAGATCATCATCATCAACTCTAATCAACAAAAGCCCTTACATTGCCAAGCTGGATACTGTCCTAACTTTAGCTGCACTTTGATATCTTGTCCTTGAAAATCACATCATCGGGGAGAGAAGGGAAACATGGCACATTCTTGCAGAAATTCCATGTCCATTTTTAATGTATCACATTTATTTGTTTGCTTAGGTGTTTTTTAACTGGGGAGGTGGACGGGTTCCAATACCCTTTCCAGTCATGACTAGGGAGTACTAGTGAGACATAAAATAAAAATGTAAACAGATATAGTAGAAATTACATAAAACAAGATAGTACAGGGGTAATAAGTACATTAAATATGTTACAACTATAATTTAAAAACACAACTGTATTTAAAGAGTGAGTAACATTCTTAGTTATTGACAACTGATTTGTTTGTTATGAGTTTGTAGTTATTTAACACATAAATAGATGTCATGGAGGCATGGCCAAGATGGCTAACACAGAACGGCAACTGTGACTGAAAATGTTTCTCTGACAGAAAGTTTAATCAAAAATTAAAATTTGAAGATACTTGCTAGCTAATTTTTATTCATTACTAGTTAGAGAAAAGATTTCTAGCTTCAAGTTCTTCAAAAGCAATATTTTTCTGTCAGAATTTCAAATGTTTGGTTAAAAGAGAAAAGGCTTCAACAAGTCACTCAAGAAATGGTACTCAGGATTTTTGTGTTAAAAAGACATTTAGTCAATATTATCTTGTATACTTGATATATTACTTAAAATAGACAAATTGGATACAAAACTGGAATGTTTCAAAGAAGAGACAAGAAAGAGGATAGAACATTTGAAGCTATGTATGAAACAAATAAGGGGCACAGATCAGCAGTATGGAAGAGACTTTGAATGATCATGAAAGCAGAATAACTCAAGGTGAGTCTCCGACTAAATTTCTTTTAATATAAAATAACTGGGTCAAAGAAAAGCTTGATGGTTTAGAAAATAGACTGAGATGAAATAACATTAGAATTTATGGTATGCCTGAAAAGTATGAGGGAGACAATATAATAGACTTCTTAACTACCTGGCTACATAAAACATTAAATTTACCTGAAACCATGTATTTTGGAATTGAAAGAGCACATAGATCCCTCAGAGCACTTTCTAAGAAGGAAAACTCACCACCAAGCTCAGTTGCAGTTAAGTTCATGTTTAGTTTAGAAAAATTCCAAATATTAAAAGCAGCATGGTCCAGCCCACCTATTAAAATAGATGAATATGTAGTCAGGTTTGACAATGACTGTTCCAATAAAGTAATGAGTAAAAGAAAATCCTATTTATCACTGATCAAGGAATTTGAAATGAACAATATCAAAACCACTTTGGTGTTTCCTGCAAAGATTAAAGTATTCCTTTCTGAAGAAAGCAAAATATTTAACATGCTGGAGGAGACATCCACTTTTGTTCACAGCAATATAATATTTAAAGGAAAACTCCACCTTAGAACACAACAGTGTTTTTTTCATTGTATCTCTTATAGGTTCATACTAGGCTATCTGCCCAGGGCATTTATAAGCCTAGCCAGAGTGTGTTTGGCTTTCGCCACCCATTTTAAATGAATTTTGCTATGCCCTTTTTCGAGGTTAGTATACTGTGCCTCTAACAGTGACACAGAAGTGATACCCAGGGTAAACCTACAATCTCCCATCCACTCATCAAGATTCCTCTTGAAGAGAGTCAGTGAGGGACTCTGCCTAACCTGGACTGGGATTTTATTCCAGAGTGAAGGGAGCCTCTGGGTTATGAATCTGTCCCTCCAGCATGTCCTATTTATTTCAGTGCTGAGATTCAAGTCTCTCAAGCACGTAGCTCAATGGGATTTGGATTTTCTGAGGTGCAGCATGTCCATTAATTCTGGGTTGGACATGGCTTTATACATCAGGTATAGATCGCCTCTGAGCAGGTGGCATGCCACTGAGTAGAGCTGGAGTTTCTTTAACCGGGAAGCATATGGCATCTGTTTCAGCCCTTTGATCCTCTTGGTGAGGTACTTTTGGGGTCTTTCCAGTTGCTGCAGGTGTCTGGTAAGGTGCATCCCAAAAGGGGCATTGTACTCAATTATGGGCCTGATGAGGGATGAGTAAAGAGGCACGATGACCTCCCCTGGTCTAGATGTGAATCCCTTCATGATTAGGTGGGCTATATAAAATGTTTTTCTAACCACTTTGGCCACATGGTTTTCAAATAAGAGATTGCTATCAACTTGGGTCCCCAGGTCCCTAATTACTTCTTCCATACTTAATGCATTACCACCTATGTGGTAATTTGTGGGCACTTTGTTTTTGCCAAAGGGGATGACTATACACTTTTTGGCGTTTAGCTTGAGGCCATGGCTCTGGAACCAGTTGTCTGTTTCTATGAGGCCCTTTTTTAGGATGCTTGTGTCGGCTGGAGAGTCGAATATGGCACCTAGTTTGCAGTCATCTGCGAAGTTGGTCAGCCACAGTCCTTCCATGTTGGCCTGTACCGTCGAGAAATATATACCGAACAAGTGAGGTCCCAGGACTGAGCCTTGTGGGATGCCACTTGTAACTGGTTTGGAGTCTGACATGGCTCCAACAATTCTAACCATGTGGGTTCTGTCCTTGAGCCAGTTTGCAACCCACCTAGTGACATAGGGGTTTATGTTTAAGCTGGTGAGCTTATCTATAATGCCCGAGTGGGGTATTGTATCGAAGGCTTTTGCGAGGTCCAGGTAGGCTGTGTGGACCACCTTCCACTCGTCAATGGCCTTGGTGACTGTTTCAAAGAAATCAACCAGGTTTAAGAGGCAGGATCTGCCCTTAACAAAGCCAGACTGGGTAGGATCCAGTGTCTGTAGGTCCCGAATATCTTTATTTATGAGGTCCATGATGATCCTTTCCATAGCTTTGTAGACCAAGCTAGTCAGGCTTATGGGGCGATAGTTTCCAGGATCCGTTGAGGCATCACTTTTGTGGAGAGGGACCACTGTTGCTGTATGCCACTCTTTGGGTACATATCCTGTAGTAAGGCTGAGATTGAACAGTAGTTTTATGTTTGGGTTTAGCTCTTCTTGGAGTTCATGTAGGACACAGCCCGGGACACCGTCTGGTCCCATTGATGCTGTGTTTTTTGCTTTGGCGAGGGCGTCTCTTAACTATTTTAATGACTCAGAAGGACTCCAGGTGCTTCTTTTACAGTTTTAATAAGTTTCCTCTAAAAATGGCAGGTGATGGGGCCTGCCATGGTAACATGATTTTGTATTCTTGTTTTCATTCCTTCTTCCCAGAATACATTTCAAGTCCTGTTTTTATGAGTTATGCTAGACATAAGGAAGTGTTGTTGTTTTGTCATGCCATTAAGATAGAATGGTAGGAGTGTGAAGCACTGTCATCTAACATACTTTCTATAACAGAACTGTTTCTATATTTCCTTGAGTGAGTCTCATTTATGTATCTGTCAGAGCTTGTTCTGTGTTATAAGTATCTGCTAGCTTCTTCCAGGCAAATAAAGTAGTTAAATCACAGGGTTTTGTAAAGGGATACTTTTTTAATTATAAAGGAATTGCAGATCTTTCCCCACACTCAACCTGAGATGTGAAAACTCTCACTGCAGTAAATGATCCTTGCTGCATAATGCACAGCAGCCATTTACTATGGTTAAGAGGAATAGAATGCCATGTATAAGGGCCGACTCAAAGTCAATAGGTGTCTCTTACCATTTTTCTTTGTACTAGTTATGCATCTATATCTGGTAGGATGTCACAAAAAGCATAAATATATTTCCATGTAGGATGCCACAAAAAAGCATAAAATATATTTCCATGAACAGTATCAGTACACCTAGTTAATAAGGCTACCACCTAGCGTTCCTTCTGTAGAGCAGTCCTGATTTGGGCAGGTCTGTCCTGCCCATGGGGGGACTGGAAAATGTGTTGGTACTTTGCAAGAAAAAATATGTTCTGATTTTTCTCTAAATGGCACAGAAATCTTTAATGCTACATTTAAATCAAGTATTAAGTATAAATAACCAGCATTTAAAGCTTAGAATTTCAGTACTCTGATGCTGCTTATGTAAATTTGTAAGAAAAAGTGACAACTGCCTTTAAGTCCCTAACTGATCTAATTGCTTTGTGTTGCTGTGAAAGGCATGGCAACATAGGAAGAAGCAGCTGCGAATCAGTGTTAGGTTCTCCTCCTCTCTGCAATAAAGACAGTGACAAATAGTTTCACAGCTTTTTTTTTTATAGCAGCATGATTAATTGCCTGTCCAGGATTGAGAGCAGTACCTCACAGGGTAAACTACAGATGTCGCTGTGTTTGTGGTATGTAATGTAGTCAGAGACAAATTCATCTGCAAAATATGTGAGAAGGTAAGCTTAAAAAGTGTAGGTAGGCTTTCCCTTCCTTTCATTCCAAGGCAAGGAAATTAACATTTTATAAAGTACAAGCAATTTCTGGTACTTACACAATACTTGAACCATATTGTAGGGAGAACAGCAACCTAAGGATTGAGTTTACTGTAGGAGATAGTGGAGTTTGCCTTTAGTACTGAAGAAATGGAGTGAACAGTGTATCTCTGAAGAGAGAGATGAATTCTTGGAAAACTGCTTCTAAAACAAATGACTTATTCAGTGATTGCTAGAGTATTATTTTCTGAAACAATAGATTTGCCTTTTAAGTAGAAGGTTTGTAGTGGACTTTAAAACCTCAAAACTTATGTAAGTATGCATTTATATTTTAAGCTAAATTATTTTTTCATGATGAGGAATATAAAGCATTAGCTTTATTATTTTACTATATTTACAGTGAAAGACTTACATATTTAGTTAAATGAAATATATTGTGTTTCTAAATGTTAAATGCTTTCTGTAAGAAAATGTCATTATAAGCAATAGAATTGGAAACTTTAAAACCTATATAAATTAAGCATTTTATTTATTCAGTATCACATAGTACATTGCTGAGTGAACTAAATGTCAGATTTAAGTAGTATGCTAACTGGACTTGTTAAGGTGCGGGTGATTTTGTTTTCCCCTGCTCCTGTGTAGCACATTTCTTTCACAGGTAATTTATGAAACAACAGACACACTGGAAAAACTTGAGAACAAATGAATGTCCCACCTCTTCAGAATGCTACAATTGTCCTGCCTTGAGCTGAGCTGAAGAAAATCTAGGTCAAAGTTCATAACTGATGTCTCTGAAAGAAGAAAAATAATTTTCTATTTTTTTCCTTTTCTGAAGTATATATGTGAACAATCTACTCAAAATAATACATCTTTTCTTTCTTTGAAGTGAAGAATTGGTCAGACAAAAGCTATAGTAATATTACATTACTATATATTGTATATATTATATGTTATAATGGGTGCACTTCACTATATTGGAAAACTGAAATCTTGAGTTTCAGTATCTCGAGACTAAAATATTGAAAGCTCAGTTGAGCGAACGTCCACATAACCGAATCTGGAAATGTCGATGTGGTTGTGGTGGTGCGCTGTGTTAATGGATAGCTGGAGATTCAGGTAAGTGTTTATATTTTAAGGGTTTTGGGTAGGGATTTTAGTGTATGTTAGTGTGTTGGGAAGTTGTAGGTGTAGGTTACGGTATGTAGGTAAGAGTGTGAGTATGTAAGTGTTGAGAATGCTGGTGTTTGTATGTATGTGATGTGTGTTTGTGCAAGGGGAATGTAGAGTGTATAGTGGTGGGTTTAGTGTCTTTGTCTTTTTAGTGTGACCTCGGAGTTAGTATATATAAGTAGCAGCAGTGTGGGGACACAGCCCCCACATAGGGGTGCAGGGGGGCTTTCTTCCCTGCTTATATGTAAGGTAGGTTCAGGTATTTGTGTTGTTGTGTTTGTGTGTGTTTTGTTTGTTTGCTGTAGTGTGGGGAGGAAGGTGCATGTGTCTGTGGTGGAGGGTGTATTTAAAAGCCACGATTTTGAATTTCGCACTTTTGGGGTTTCAGAATTTTGCATTTTTGGCTTTACAGTCACAAGATACTGAAATTCGATATTTCAGTATTTTGAGATTATAAAGTGAATACATTATAACATATACTTTGCTAACATGTTACATGTTAACAGCTTATGCTGCAGTGTTATTAACTTTAACTGTACATATTAACTGTACATATTAATTGAAGGAAGTAAAGTTAGACATTTATTACTGATTAGAACAGCTTGAAAGAACTAAGAAGAATGAAAAATGTACAGAGGAAATTAGCAGCTGCTGTGTGCTGTGAGTTGCCATTTTCACATGCTCTTGCCAGATTCCGATGTCAGCATGTAAAGCTTAGATAAGAACAGCAGTTCATAATGGCTAAATACACATATTCAAATTAAATAAACAGGAATTATTTTATGTATAGTCAAGATTGCTTGTAATATTAGAAAGTAAATATCACATGAATGTGCATATACACAAGGAATGCAATCTGTACTATTTAAGATTAATAAAAGAACAGTATCAGTAAATTGACAAATATGTACACATGCTATAATATTTAATAGAGAACTGATGATTAAATAGCTCTTTGGGAGATTTTAGAAATACAAAGGCTATATTAAAAGAACAAAAAGACTAAACATCAAATGGCCTAAAGGCTGAAAATGCTGGACCTTGAACTTGCTAACCCCCGCTAAATATATATACCAACTCAGAGATCACACTACAGTGAGGAAAGGGCAAATATTCTGATCTTCGCTGTACTGCAATCTCACAAAAAGCACTTCGAGGTCTAGCATTTTCTGCCTTTAGGCCGTTCGATGTTTAGTCTTTTTGTTCTTCTAATATAGACCCAAAATACAAGATATATAGAATAAGGTAGAATACTAGTGGGAAAATAATAAAAAATATATTTAACAAACTGCTTTTAAGAACAGTGTCAATTGCATATACCTGTACTTTACATGGAAAATCATATTAAGTGTTTCAAAATAATATGAAAGCTAAAATTTGAAGCTTGGTCATGTGAACTTTGATGCTTTTTACATGTTGAATGTTATTAGGTTTACTAAGACTATCTGAAATAACTCCTTTCATAAGTCAAAGTTGAAACATGAGTGTTTTACTGCTGAATCAGTACATTCATTTTGATAGAAAGTAAAGTAGATTTTTCAGTATGTGTGAATCCAGGAAACAAGAAGGGGATTTAAATTGAACACTTTCCAACTTTTGATTACAATATAGACTGAAATTATTTTTTAACTCTATAGAAATAGTAAGACATTCTCTTCAACCTCAGTAATGTGTATATTTTTATGAACTAGTTTAAATAAGCTAACAATTTTTAAAATATTTTGATATTTGATGTGTTAAGAGTATTACATAAATTTGAAATATAAGCACTTATACTTTAAAAACTAATTCAGAGCTTTTTTTAATTAGAGCTATAAAATGTATCTTTTGACACAAGTATGCATATACATTGATCACTTTTTTTGTATTATAGTTTAGTATAATAAGAATACCTGTGACATGTAAGTTTGCAGATGTCTTAATGTCTTTAGGTCCCACCCTGTTATACTTATTTAGAGATCTAGTTATGGTAATGTTGAATGATCAAATACTTCAGGAATATTAAATGGGTGATTTATACTATGATTATATAACTTGGTGTATAGTATACAATTTGTTAAATTATTTAATGTCTGTGATAAATACAAGAGGATTATTAAACCTGTATGTAGTAATGGGGGTAGTATTAAATGCAAAATATATAACAAAATTAATAGTCTCATATTATTTTGATCTATATATAATATATTAATTATTTGTAAGTCATAGTAGCTTTTGGCTAGTATTTTGGATGAATTTTTAGGTGTTGCTAGATAGGGCAATAGTTTAGTAGTCTGACTTTTCAGTAGGCAGACTAGGAACATTGGCATCCGTGGTAGGTTGTGTTTATACAATTATAGTTGTACACTTCCAAAAAAAATGATAAATGGCTAATACCCGATGTCAACTCACTCCCAATAAAAACTTCAAAGCATCTTATGGAAGCTTTGAACCAATATTACAACCTTTTGATTTCAAATAAAAAAAAAACTAATTTGACACTGTATATAGCTAAGCACTTTCATTCTGTTATTTATTAGAACCTTATCACAGCTAAACCCTAACAACATAAAGATTATGTTATACATTTTTAAAAATGTCATGTCATGTGATCAATTGATTAACTTTTAAAAAGACAAAACTTCCATAAAAACTTATTTAAACATTACAATTTTGTAATCTTATTTTATATATAACAATTATTTATACTTCTTTTCCAAATTATATGTGGTGTTATTTTAGCAAACATTTAATGTTAATATTTTCATTCAAGCCTGGTGGCTTATCTGCTTGAAATAAAATCTACCAATTACCTTCTTTCTCCTCCAGACTATTATTTATATCACTACTAAACAAATCTTGTGTTACTTAGTCAATAACAAAAAAATGGTAACTTTCTAAAACTAGCACGGTGAGAAGTAAGTTCTAATAAATAACAGAATGAAAGTGCTTATCTATATACAGTGTCAGGTTTGTTTTTTATTTGCAGTCAAATGGTTGTACTAGCGGTTCAAAACTTCCATAAGACATGTTGATGTTTTTATTGTTTATTGGAGTTTGTTAATGTCTGGTGTTGGCCTTTTATCTGTTTTTTGGGAGTTGTTTGTTGGCAAAATTGAGGTTAGTAGTCAAAGTAAACCAACAGGTTTTTCTGATGACAGAAGTGAAGACAACCTTAATCTTACTATGTATTTGGTTCCTCGGGAGCTAATGAAACTTGGTGCTTCTCTGGCTTTCTAAATCAACTACACGACACTTTACCTGGTAGCAACCCCTACATGTTTGATTGTTGTACACAGAATAGATCCATGGCAGAAACCATTCCATTGTCTGGGGTTTCAACTGAGGGAAATTACAATTACATTTGAATGGGGGCAAATAGCAAGTTGAATGTTAATTTTGACATCGACACAATTCTCCAGAGCAATTCAAACCCATTTGGGTTTAATCAATTATCGAGACAAGGTACTGTTTATAGCGAGAGAAATATGTCTATAACTGATTGTAGGAGCTTAATTTATGACTTGGGGAAACAAATTATGAAAGTCAAAACAACTGAATTAGAAATATGCTGTTTAGAACAATGCATTAAAACAAAACAAGTTCCACTCAGTTTAAGGTTTTACAAGTATCCTAATGGAATAAAACATGATGATTTACACAAAAAAATGGTTCATATTTTCAATGATGCTGGCGTAACAGTTTTGAAAACACTGGTTTTGCATTACAAAACAAAACTTGATTGTTTAGAAGATCTGGTGGAGAGACTGGATAATGACATAAAAATCATATTTATTTTAATAACTGAATTGATATAATGGTATAGCAGCTAAGTTTGAGCATCATGCTGTGATTATTATAGAAAACGAAATTAGTTAGAAATTCAGAAATGCACGCTAAACGTACAGTGTATCCAGTGGGTAGTGATTTTAAGGTAGACAGTACGTATGTGAATCAAGGCACAATGATATCAAATGAATCGCAGAAAAATAATCAAATATTCTTTTCAAGTGATGAATTTGATAAAAATTTCCGACCAGTGCATGATAATGAAGCAAAAGCAAATACACGTCCTTTTTGGTCTGGTAACATGCTCAACATCACTTCGCCTTCTCCTTTTCAGAGCACTATACAGAAGAATTTAGAAGGGATATATAATAATTTAAAAGAGAGATAAAAAGGAAAAGCCAGGGGCAAAGGGAGAAGAACATAGCCACTAAATTTTCAGTTATTAAATTAAGTAATTTTCAATTAGACTCCAAACATTTAAAAGTACTTGAGAAAGGATTTGCTTTCATTCCCTCAAACTGAGCTAATTTAGTGTGCTGAAAGGCATTAAGTAATTTGTACAGAAATTACATTTACATTATATTTTGCATGATATAAAAGGCTTTACAGAGAATTCAATGCAAAGTGTTTTAAAAAGTGTTTATAATCCATTGCTACATCATGCACTACACATTTTTCAGACACTTGTGAACAAGGTATTAGAAACACTATTAATAATCTAGTAGTAGAGAAGCTTTGATGGAAAAAGAAATTAGAATTATTAAGGCAGACAAGTATATGTCCACAAACCTAATGAGATGATAAAAGATAGACTATTATGAACACATTTCTATTGATGTTATTAATCAGAATTTCAAAAAAGTAGATTTAATTTTATTGGATGTATTACATTAAGGGTAGCTGTATCACTATTTGAGTTTTTAAAGGTAGGCCATCCCAAAATGTCACATTATAAAGGAAGACCATCCCAAAATGTCCCATTTTTTAGAATTCTGAAAATCCACAAAAAGTGGGAAATTAATGAGTCACCTACTTTTAGCCCTATTATTGCTGCAGATTTTAGTAAAACTGAAGCATTTTCTGTCTTTTAGACTGCATTTTAAATCCTATGGTACTCTGTTTTTTTTTCTAAAAGATTCTTGGGCATTGTTGAATTTAGTACATCAGTACAATTTTAGTGGGAAAAAAAATTCACCTTAGATGTAGTGTCACTATACATTTGTATAGTGCAAGAAGTGGGAATTGCTTACTTTGGAGAATACTGGAAAGGTTTACTAACTTTTGTAATTCTTATATAAACATTATTTGCACACTTACTGAATTGGTCTTGGATAATAGCTTTTTTGTATTTAATGGTAAACATTTCCCACAAGATAGTAAAAGTGAACACCTGGCAGCATTACAGAAAACCAAAGCATTTAATAAGGATTAAAAATTTCACACACTGAAAAGCAAACAAAATAATAAAACAATTAGCGCTTTTGTCTTAAACCAAGTTAAAAGTGCATCTGATGAACTGTTCATTTTTACTAGTTTTTTTTTATTTTTGGGTAGATTTCACACAAAAGTGTTGTGTTGCTATGGGGGTGAGAATAGCAATATCATTTGCAAATTTGGTAATGAGTTAGTGGGAAACAGAAGTGTTAAGTACCCACACACATTTTTAACAAAAATAGCATTTTATAAAAGGTAGATTGATGTTAGGGAGGGTGGTTTAGAAGAATTGGACAGTTTCATTCTGGACTTGCACAGTAGTACTGATTTTTTGACTTTCATCGAGGGCAAGTTAAGTATCACTGTCACATTTTGAAAGTTGAAATTGAATTGGATTAAAAAAAAAAACAAGTGTTTAGTAGTATCTACAGAAAACCTTCTTTTGCTAACATATATTTAAGCTTTGATTGTCAACATCCAAAATTTATGAAGAAAAATGTTTTGAAAGGACAATGATTAAGTCATTTGTTAAGTACTGATGTAGCATTTGAAATGAAGCATTATATTTAAGAAAATTTTTTATTGAAATAGGATATTTAGTAAAAGTATTAGAGTTATTAAAGAAATCAAGACTTTTAAAAATTAAAATAAATTCTCTTATTATAAAAACAGGCTTCATAAAATGTAGGGAAAGCCAACAAGATTCCTCTAACATGATGGCATTTCCTCTTCTAATATCTCTGAGCTCTTATTACATCAAAATATAATTAATAGTAATTGGAAAATTATTCTTGGTAACAAAAGTTTAACTTTAGTTATTGCAATTAGACCTAAATGTAATTATAAGAAAAATTGCAATTTAAAAAGGTGCTGAAAAAACACTGACACCACAAGTTATTAATAGATGTGGCATATTTAAATTCAGTAATTATCAGTACTGTAGATTTATTAATGAGGAGCCCAGTGTTGTATTAAAACATTCCCAGAGATAGATTTGGACCAGAAACAGATTCACATGTAATTTTAGTTTAGTTATTTATTTACAAATAGCAACAAAAGAAAATCAAAATGACTTCAAACAATACAGTTGTTCAGCCAGTAGAAGGAATAGTAATCTGGACATCTACAGAATTAAGTTGCAAGTGCTTTTTTCCTTTAATGTAGAACAAGAACTTTGTCAGACAAACAGAACATTCACCTTACTACAGTTTAAATAATGAAGTGTAAAAGTCACATGTGACTTCATCACCAATAAGAACAACTTTAAAAATTACTGTGTAACTACTATAAAATGGATATTTCTAAAAGATTGCATAAATAAATATGAACAATATGTATAAATTACATTCTTAAAAACATTTGATATTTTTGTATTTTTGTTCAAACCAGGCAATTTGGCAGCATCTAAAATAATTTGCCATCAAACCACTTTACATTCCAAAGCATGGACAATGTATCCTCTGTGGCTAACATCAGACAAACTAGTTGTTTATATAGCAACTCAAGAATCTTGTGAAAGTTTTTTTTACATTGGAAGACAACAAGAAAATTATCAAAGAGAATATATAAATATATTAGCAATAAGAAAATAAAGATTTTACAAATGTTTTAGCAAAACATGCTTCTCACTGTGCTAGTTTAAGAAAGTTTATATTTTTTATTAGTGACTATGTAGCAGATTATTTGTTTAGTTATGATGTAATAGTCTGGAGGTGAAAGAAGTTAATTTCCAGATTTTATTGCAAGCAGATACGCCACCAAGCTTGAACAAAAATATTAACATTAAATGCTTGCTAAAATCACAACACATATAATTTGGAAAATAAGTATAAATAATTATGTAATAGGATTATGCAATCCTAAGTGTTTTTAGGCAAGTTTTATCTTTTTAAAAGTTAATTTATCAATTGATCATATGACATTTTTAAAAATGTAAAAAAAGGGTCTTCATGTTGTTAGAGTTCAGCTCTGATGAAGTTCTGATAAATAACAGAATGAAAGTGCTTAGCTATGTACAGTGTCAAGTTTGTTTTTTATTGAAAGTCAAAAGATTATACTTGTGGTTCAAAACTTCCATAAGACCCTTTGAAGTTTTTATAGTTGTAGACTTGTCTATGTTTTTATTTTAGTAGTTTAGTTTCTAGAAAGGAAGAATTCAAAAAAATCTGGATGTCAGGAATTAATTTGAGTCATATATATATATATATATATATATATATATATATATATATATATATATATATATATATTAATATGGTGGATAAATGTGTCATATTATATTTTGAAATCTTTTTAAATTCACAGTATAGATACTTCTAATCTATTCTCTATTAATGTAAATGAGCTAAATAATGGCAACAAAAGGAAGTAATTAATGAGATGTCTAAAATTAAATAAAGGAGACATATTCTTGCAAGAGGCTTACTTGATAGATAAAGATATACAATATTTAAATAATTTAGGTTATGAAATGTTATCTGCTTCTTTTAACAAAAAGAGGAGAGGAATTGCTATACTTTGGGGAAAATCCACTGTATTGCCTAATGTCACAGAATCCTTAAGGAATGTATATATTTTTATTAACTAAATATAGTGGTGAACTCTATACATTAGCTATTTTTACTTCACCACTGGAATAGGTGCAAGAGTGGCTAAAGATCACTTAAGCTTACTACAAAGTCATTGGAAGGGAAGTTTAATTTTAGCAGGAAATTTTAACTGTATATCTAGTATAGACGATACAAGTAAACAGAAGAAAACTAACATATTGGTATAAGCTAAAGTGCTAAATAGATGGATTAGTAATAATTTAGTTGACTTACTAGTAAAAGCAGAAGATAAGTCATTGTTCTTCACTCATTCTTATGCACATGGGATGCAAACTAGAACTGATAGGATTTATGCCTCTGTAGATTTACTTAATACAGTGAATTATTTTAAAACTATTACCTGGCCTTTATCTGATCATAATGCACTAAGTATTAATAAAAATAATGGATATAAGAAAATTTCAGCTTATTTATAGAATCCCAGTATATATGATGAAATTAAAAGAGTTTCAGATTTCCCTTAAGGAACAAATCAAGTATTTTTTATCTTTGAATGATATTAGTCAGATTAATAAAGTCATACAATGTGACTCCTTAAAAATAGATATTAAAGATAGAATGGAAAGATGGACTAGTAATAAAATGAAAGAATGGGATAAAGAGTTAGAAATACAAAATGAAATGCACAAAGTGAAGTTTCAACAAATAAAGAAAATAGATGAAACTGAATTCATTAAAAAAATAATGATAAAATATCAAATAGTTTTAACACATAAAGTGGAGATAGCTTTAGAAAAATTAAAATTGCTTAGTTATGAGATTACTTCAAAATCTACATAGATTAGCCAATAGAAGTAAGATCTTAAGCGAAAATGCACAAATAAATAATATCCGAAATCCTCACACTAGTAATCGTACTTCAGATATAGAGAAAATTCTTAATATTTTTAAAAATCTCACGAGCATCTTAATAAAGATAAAAATAGTAACCCTGAAGATTACAAAACTGACAGTTATTTAAAGAAAAATGTTACTTGTAAACCAAATGACCAACAAATATCTTAGTTGAATAAGCCTGTTAAAGAAGCTTAAAAATGGTAAACCTCCATGGTTACATTGTTTAAGTATGTAATTATATAGTCTGTTTCCATTAAATATTTTAGAATTACTGAGTGACATTTTTAGGATAATTCGGGGTGATAAAATAATTCCTCCCTCATGGAAAATTTCTGTAGTCTCACCCATACTTAAAAAAGTAAAGGAAAATAAGTTAATCTCCTTATATAGACCTATTTCATTATTAAATGTAGATAATAACATAGTTACTTCCATTTTTGCTACACAATTAATATATATAGTAGATAAATTAAGATCAAACTGGATCTATAATCAATAGATTAACACATGATAATATAAAAATGGATCTTAGATTTATCAAATGGAATGAGCAAGAAATTAGCCCTAATTAGCTTACATATTGAGAAAGCTTTTGATTTGGTAGATTTGGAACTACTTGCATAACACTTTAGAAGCATTTGCATTTCCAGAACAGTTTATTGGAATATTAAAAAAACATGCATAGAGACTCTAAAGTGTACATTAAAAATGGATCTTATATTTCTCAAGGATTCACTTTAAACAAAGTCACAAAACAAGGGTGTCTCTTGTCCCCTTTTATTATTTGCATTAGTTATCGAACTCTTAGCTAATAGTATAAGAAGCTATGGAAAATTTGATGGATTCTCAATAGAGATTGTCAATTGAAAATACAGCTTTACATCTTTTTGGAGATGATATTTTACTAACTGTTGGAGATTTAAATTATTCAATCAAAGAAATAGATGAGGAAATTGAAAAGTTTAAATAAGTATCGCTGCTGAAATTTAATAGCAGTAAAATTGAAAATTTAGTGTTAAATCAATTACTAGGTAGTAAGTTTAAGGATAAATATAGTTGGGAAGGAAAATAATTAAAATATTTAGGAATAAAAAAATATCCAGATGTGAGTAAGATTATTATTAATAATTTTGAAAAAGTAATGGAAAAAGTGTTATTTCTTAAAAAAAGGGATGATTTTTTTTTTCACTTTGGAGGACAGTTTAGTGCTTATTAAAATGGTTATATTACTCAAGATTATGTATATATTGCACTAAATAGCTTTAATATCTAAATAAATTTCAAAGAAAATGGAAAAAACATTAAGTTCATTCTTATGGTATTGTAAAAAGCTGAGAATTGCTTATAGAAATCATATAAGATTATGGGAGTATGGTGGTATTAGCTTCCCAGATGTAAAATTGTATTCTGTTGCTGAAAGTTTTAACTCTATTATATTCTGGATAGACACAACCTACACTAGTCAATGGAAATCAGTCCAGGAGCAGATTGCACTAAATTCTTATAAGTTTATTAAAGATGATAAATTAAAAATATGTAATAAGCCTTTCATCTGGTTTACAAAATTTACCTTAGAATAAAATTAATTTAAATGTTTAGACTCTGCATATGTGAAATAATTTCTTAAAACAACTAAGAAATATGTTTTTGAAACTCCATTAATATCAAAATGGAAATTTTGGTGTTTTCCTATTGCACATACCTTTAGATTTAAGGAAACTTGGAACAATGTTAAAATTAATTTACTAAAATGGAATGGATTAGTATTATAGTCTGATTATTTTGAAAAATGAAAAGCAAAGTCTCCACAATATTTAATGAATGAATGTAAGTTGGATGAATCTGTTATCCAGCTAATATTATCCATCAGTAGGAAATTAAGTGAATTTGTGTATAATATGAGTGAAGAGGAAAAGAACATTATTCCCCCATTATATGAACATATGAATGCTGTTATTGAAGTGTGATTGACTTAAAAAGGAAGCTTGTCCCAGCTATATGTTATTTATAAATAATTTTGATGCAAAATTCTTGAACATTTTAGATAGTGGTAGGTTGACTCAATATATGGTAAGAATAAAGCTTTGATACTTATATCACTTAATCAGACTTCTTGAAGTTTATACTGGAACAAATTTTATGTGGAAATATACATGTAGAATGTTTGTTACTCCATATAAAATCTCTGTTTAGTAAAATTACTTCAGTTTGTTGGAGATGTAGTAGACATGTAAACGCTGAATGGACACACATTTACGGATTGTGAAAAAATAAATGTATATTGGGAAGATATAAGTAGTTTTTTTAAGGGGTTATGGTCTGATGTTTATTCATTAATTAAATCAGTAATACTAATGAATGTTCCACTTCCTGAATCTGAATCTGCAAAAGCTCATTTTGGCTATCTTGGCAGTTGCCAGAAATGTTATTAAAAATTTTTGAAATCAAAGTTAGTTCCTACATTCAAAGAAGTTTTAAATTTAACAAAAATGCTATGTAAAACTAAAAAAGAAGTTATCAGAATAAGATCTGTAAATCATTAAGACTTTTAAATTTTGGGATAACCTTGAGATGTTGCCATTGAAATACCAGATTCTTAATGTGTTCATTTTATAAGATTGCCTTGATGATTCAATGTATTCCTATCATTGTGTAACAATATCTGAAGTTGAATTTTTTCCATTCTGTGTATATGTTGTAAATATGTTAAATTAATAAAACTTTTCTTTTGTTAAATTAATAAAACTTTTAAAAGAAAGAAAGAAATGTCATGACAGACAAATCTATTGTCTTATCTGCCTAAACATTAATGAAACAATTTCATTTATGTGATTTAAGAAGAAAGTCTTTCAGCATTGTTTGGAATGCTTTCAGTGTTTGCTGTTGTCTTGCTTCTGCAAGAAGACTATTCCAGCAGGCAAGCAATATTTTACAAGAAGCTTTGTCCCTAACAATTGTACCAAAAGGTGATCTTGGAAAGGGTCAAAGCATTGCCATTATTTGCTCTAAGGTCATAAGGTAGCAGTTGTTATAGAAAATTTTAGGAATAGAAGCAAATATGTTGATCAATTAATATATTTGTTTAAAAATGTAGAGTGAATTTGAGTTGGCCTTCTTGAAAATGAAGTTGATTTGACTTTTGTAGAAGGAAGCAGTGATTGGTCTTGGGTTCCGCTAGCAAGATGAAGTGGCATATTTAATTAACAGTAGTTTAAAGTAAATCAGTGTTTACTGAGGGATTTAGAAAAATGATGGACACAACATAACTTAATTTTAGGCAGAAGTTCACTTTTGAGGGATGCTTTTTTGCTTGCAGAAATAATAAACCTGGTATTATGTAACTATGTTTTAGTTGCTGAAGGACTGTATTTGCAATTATCTCAGTCTGTGGCTTGAATGGCAGGGTTGGGTGCATACGCAAACCTAGGAAAGTGCACCCAATTATTGATTAGTATTTAATTTTTGCCCTGTTGGCTGTCTTATTATCAGTTGTATTTCATAATCATTTAGTGTCACAAAAGTCAAAACTGGAGATTTTTAGCATTCAGTGTTAGTTTTTTAAGGTATTCAGTTCAAGAGGGAAATTAAATGTGTATTTTATGTTGTGGTTGTAGTGTGACTGATCAAAACTGAAAGGGAAGAATCTCTTCTGTGTTCACTATTTAGAAAGAGAGATAGAGAATAATATAGGTTTGAATGGCGACCCATGTGGAAAATTATTACTTTGTTCACCTACATCAGAACTTCAGTTCCTAGGGGGTTACCTTAAAATTTTTCTTAATAGGGTAATTATGTACTGGAAAAACCATGAAAATGCAACAGATTTTCAGAATGCCTTCAAAGGAATAAAATACAAGCACATGTTGCATCTATTTATATTGTGCAAAATGTAATTAATCAATTACCAAAATTTAATTACAAGAAAAAGGTTAAGTTAAGAATTAAGGAGACCTCTTTATTTTATGACATTCACCTATTAGAGAAGTATGTTGAATTATCCATCACACCGAGAGGTCTCAGGATTGACAAATTGCCTGCTTATAAATTTTCTGAAGATGAAGGTGAATTTTTGGAGGAATGGAAGGCAGCTTCGTTACAATGCACACTTAGCTGGCTTAAAATCCTAATTAAGCGCAACCGGAGTTGTCTTGGACTGATCCAATCACAGATTGCGGTAGGTGAGGCAACTTTACTCAATGAATTTCCTAACACAGCATTTAATTCGGCTATGAAGGACATTAACGTTGAAGTGTCCAAAGTAGAATGTGATGTAATCACTAGAAAAAAGAAAAAGCTCAATAGAGATGTCGGTGACTTCAGAAGTAATTTGGTTTACTCCTGGCAAAGAAAGCGAAAAAATGGTTCGGTCATTCTTCTGTTTCTTCATTGGACACTGTCGCGAGCAAGAAAAGTGTTTCCTTCAAAAGAGTGGATATTGTAGCTGATACTGGCGGGGCTACCGACACAGAGGAACAGGGCAGGTGGAATTTGGTACTGATAATGTCAGTGATATCATGCAGCATTTTGGTTCTGTTTCGCAAGTTGGAAGTTTGAACTTTGATAATGCAGGCCCTGCACAAATTGACTATATTTTTCCACACATTGTCAATTTAAGTGATTTTGCAATGACTCCTGATATGTCACTGGTTTTGGATAAGGGTAGTAAATTCGTTCCTACCAGGGTACCTGCTTTATCTGATTTACTTTTGGATGTTAAACGTTTTTGTAGGAAACTTTATTTAAAAGTGTTTTTTGAATCAAAGAAGTTTCCTAAGCTTGCGTATGCGGGCATTGATGTATCCGATGGAAGGATTGATGCAAGCACTGTTCCAACTGAGAATGATAGCAAATTTTCATGTGATTTTGATAATTTGTCTATTCTAGATGATTCCTTAATGGAACTTTCTATTTATGAATATTCTTTTGAGGAAGTTGATAATTTTGTCACGGGTGATTCAGATTTTGGTATTGCTTCTAGCTCTGTTCTGAATTTTGATAATGATACTTCGCATACTGAACGTTTCCATACTGGATATGGCAAACTTATAGTTCCAAGTTTGCCAGCATGTAGTTCATTTTGTCCACCTAAAAATTGTTCTATTCTGAAAGTTTTTGAAAGTGTTCTTTGTAAAAAAGTGGAATTTGAGTATGCTTCCTTTTTAAAGCAGTACATGACTTATAACCTTACTAAAGTTGAATGGTTGGCTTTAAAGGAAATGAAAAGTGTGTCTAACAAATACATATTTTGTACTGCAGATAAAGGGGGTAATTGGGTTATTATGGAAAGATGTCATTATTTAAAAATGAATTATGATCTTTTGTGTAATGATTATATTTACGCAGAATTGTCCAATAACCCAATTAATGAGTACAATTCATTACTTATGGAGCTTTTGGAAAGGGGCGAAAGGCTAGGTTTCTTGAGCAGTAAAGATGTTAAAAGATTATTTATTACTAATCCCAAGGACCCGACTTTTTATGCTTTGCCCAAAATCCATAAGAATTTATTAGATCCCCCTGGTCGTCCAATTGTGTCTTGCTGTGGTGGTTTTCTGGAGCACATAGGCATACTCTTAGATAGCATACTTAAAAAAGAACTTAAAAATGTTACTTCTCACATTAGTAATACCAATCAATATTGTGAATTGGTAAAAAATTTCAGATGGGACAAAACATTTTATTGGGCCACTATTGATGTAAAGGCTCTTTACACCAGTATTAAAACTAGATTTGGCTTGGAAGCTATCAACAAAATTTTGGGGGAGGGACCACGCACTTCATTCATTATTGTGCTATTAGAGTTTGCACTTACTCATAACTATTTTCTTTTTGAAAAAAAGATTTTTCTTCAGAGAGAGGGTACTGCAATGGGGGCGAACTTTGCCCCCACTTATGCTATTCTCTTTATGTCATACTTTGAAATTAGTTTTTTGTACACTTTAGACTTTTTTCAAAAAAATGTCATCTTATATCGTAGATATATTGATGATTTGATTTTTATTTGCAAGGGCAAAATGTCAGATTTTGATAACTTTGTGGATCAACTTCATCAAAATAAATTTGGTCTGGAATTCACATTTACTGTGAATACACAAACAATACAATTCTTGGACATCTTGTTATATGTGGATGAAAAAGAATTAGTACAGTTTAGGCCCTTCAGGAAGAATATTGCCTCAAATAATTTTTTACATGCCACCAGTGCACATCCTGCACATTTAATTGAAGCACTTCCTTTTGGTGAATTTAAACGCACCAAGGAACACACTTCAGATAGTGCGAATTGGAGGGTGGAATTTATAAATATCAAATCCAGACTTTTATCTAGAGGTTATTCTCAGAGCATCATTGAAAGAAGTTTTGATAGATTGTCAGACTCTAATGTGCACAAGAATAAGGCCAAAAAAGCAAAAAAATCAGAGTTTTAGTTTTAGGGAAGCTTTATGTGACAAAAGTGAGAATATATTTTTTGTAACAAAGTTTTCTTCCTTTTCACCAACTCTGAAATATATTGTGGACTTTTTGTGGCCCATTGTTTGTAAAAATGAGGAAATAGGTCACCTGTTTCCCAATCATGTGTCCTTCTCTTATGGAAGATATGCAAATTTAAAAGAAATTTTGAAATTCAGGTTTGATAATGTCAACACGTGTGAGAATGTTACTATTCCACATGGTATGTTGAGTTGTGGCAAATGTAAAATCTGCCATAAGGTTAAAAACTTGTCTGGAAGTATGATTAATGGTGTTAAATATATCGCCCATGACAATTTTAATTGTAAATCTTGTGGTGTATATTCTTGGTTGTGATTGTGACCCACCAAAATACTACATTGGTCAAACAAAACGCCAACTCAAAATACGTATTTTAGAACACATGGGCGATGTACGTAATGTTAGGTTGGATAGTCCTATTTCGGAACATTTTAACACAGTTCATAAGGGCAATATGGATTCATTAACATTTTGCGCTTTAGCAAAACCAAAATCTAAGAATGGTGTAAATTGTTTACAAAATCTTTTGAAGTTAGAGAGCAATTTTATTTTAAAATTTGGCACCTTGAGACCCAGGGGTATGAATTTGGAGGTAAATCTTACTATTTAATAATATTAGCAACTTTGTTGTTGTAATGATCTTTATGGTGTATTTTAATGTCTTTTTTGAATATTAGATACCTTCTCTATATGGATTTAGTGTCAAATAGTTCAATTTAATTTATATTTGTTTTGTTACTTGTAGTGTCTCCTTAAATTCTTTGGAAACTTTTTTCTTGTAATTAAATTTTGGTAATTGATTAATTGCATTTTGCACAATATAAATAGATGCAACATGTGCTTGTATTTTATTCCTTTGAAGGCATTCTGCCGAGGTACCAGAATAAATCTGTTGCAGCGTTCCAGCTTTTGTGGTTTTTCTTATATAGGGTAATTATGTAACCTGGAAACCATACCAGTTCCAAAGATCATGGATTTGAGCTTTTTAGGAGTAGAAAATGATAAACATCAAACATCCATGTCATATCAATAAATATCAAACCAGTAAATAATTCATTCTTATGTTGTTATGTATTGTATTTTATTACTTTATATAGCCTAAGACACTAAAGCTAAACTTGAAGCCATCTTGTGAATCTGTTAGGATCACATAGATGCTTATACGGTTGAATAATATGAATATACATTGATTTTTCAGAAGTTTTGAGAGATGGACTCAGAGTGAAAAACATTCTAAATTCCCCTGGAGAAAATATTACCACACATGAAAGTATCCTATCCCACCTCTCTCACACCATCCATAACAAAACCATCATACTAGGGGATGTAAATAAAGACTGTCTCTCAATGCAAATTCCCAATAATACTACTTCTTGTATCAATCTGCATGGATTTGAGCAGCTAATCACAGCCCCCACCTATAATAATAAATCTCACCTCCCCAGCTCTCTTCTTGACTAGATTTTGGTCTCCCACCCCCAAAACTACCATAATCCCCAGACCCTTCCTAATGCACTCAGTGACCACTGCCCTATTACTGTAACCAGACATACTCCCCACTTCACCAAACCCTTCAAGTATATTACCTCCTGCAAACTTTCTAATTTCTGCCCTGACTCTTTCATCGACCTACTCTCCAGAACTAACTGGTCTCACCTCAACACTCTCCCCTTGGATGAAGCTGTCCACTCATTCAATGCCACCTTCCTCAGTATACTTAACTTCCTAGCTCCCTTCTGCACTATTAGAATCAAATCCAACACAGCTCCATGGCTAACTCAATCTACCCGAAGCCTCATGAAAAACCGTGATAGGATATGGAAAACATGGACTAAAACCAAGACACCATCTCTTCTGCAGACCTCTAAAGAACTAAGTAACAAAATCAAAAAAATCATCCATAAAGACAAACTGAACTTATATGCGCACCCTCCCACTACCCTAAAATCAGCTCCCAAAAAATTCTGGAATTCTATCAATCATATCCTTCATCCAGGAAACCCTTCCCCTCCTAACCATTGCCCTAATGAAACCCCAATAGACACTGCCATTAAATTTAACAATCACTTTAGTGACTCCATAACCACCTTAATTAACTCACTTCTCCACAGTAACAATGTTAATACCCCCACTAACTCATCTTCCCTTCCCAACTCTTCTAATTCTTTCTCGATTAAAGCAGAATCAACTAATTATATAAAATCCTTATTCTCCAAACTTAAACCCTGCTCCCTCTAATCAGGCAATCTACCCTCTTATTTCCTTAAAACTGTCCCAGAACCCCCGGCCTATCCTGTGTCTATCTTGATCAACCACTCTATTTCTGAATCGTATGCCCCCTCATTATGGAAACAATTCTTTACTTTACCCATTCACAAAGGTGGCAATTCCTCAGACATATCAAACTTCAGACCAATCGTTATACTATCTCCTCGCTCTAAAGCATTATAGAAATGCATTCACAAGCAGATAATGCAGTACCTTCACCAAGAAAACCTTCTCACACACACACAACATGGTTTCCATTCTAATCATAGTACAACAACTGCACTAATATCCTTCATCAACACAGTATCTCTTGCTCATGACAATAATAAACTTGTCTCATGCCTGTTCCTTGACCTTTCTAAAGCTTTTGACACTGTCTCCCACCCTCTTCTCCTGGAAAAAGTGACTTCTCTAAACTTCTCTCCTCCTACCATTTCCTGGTTCTCCAGCTATCTCTCTAACCACCAATAATCAGTAAAATGGCTCTCTGCTCGATCTGTTCCCCTCACTGTGCAAATGGATGTCCCCCCAGGGATCTATCCTTGGACCACTGCTCTTCAATATTTTTACAAACTTACTATATTCCTCTTGTCCCCAGTCATCACTTGTGCAATATGCTGATGACTCTACTGTCATCACCATTGAAGATAATCCATCAGACCTCCACTCTGCTACCCAAGCATCCATCAACACCATTGAGACTTGGCTTAATGACAAAAAATTAATTCAAAATCAATAGAAAACCCAAGCTTCTACTCTTTCTCCCCAAAAATACATTAATCTTAAAACTATATTTAGCATTTTATCAAGCAATAACACCATCATCACAGCTGAACCCAGCATTAAATTGCTAGGAGTCACTATAGATGATCAACTTAACTTAAGTTTGATCTACATGTCACAAACAGTATCAAAAAAACACACCAGAAACTTGGACACCTCTACCATAATAAGAAATACTTAACTAACACAGCCAGAATTACTCTCTCCCATGATTTTTTACTTCCCACACTTCTATACTTCTGCCACATATTCCATAACCTCAACTCTACACTCATTTCAAGACTTGAAACTACCTATAATAAGGTGGCCAGATTCGCAGCCAACAAATCCTACAAGTCTCATCACTGCTTATCACGTAAGCAACTGGACTGGCTCGAGTTCCCTCACCTGCTCCTACTTTATCAGCTGCAAATTATCCACTCCATCCTGTATCTGCCCTTGTACTGCCCCCTCTCTACTATTATATCTAAACACTCCCCAGCTAAGTCACTTTGTAGCTCAGATCAAGGACTATTACAGATTTATAAACCCAAAACTAAAATAGGATGTCTACTCTATAACTACAACCCAGCCACTTCCTGGAACCAACTACCCCCTTGAAATAAAGTCCCTTGACCATATCAAGCAATTCAAATTAGTCACCTGAAAATACCTAACAATAAAATGGACCTACCATTGTAGTCATCCCCCTTGAAAGTACTACCCTTACACCTATACTCCTCCTTACCCCAAGTTTACTTCTAACTTTGTTCTCCCTCCACTTCCTTCTATCTTCTCTTTCTTTTTCCCTCCCTCTCCTATATTCTTCCCTGTCTACCTCATTTAAACTATATCACACTGTTTCCCCTTAGATCGTCTACTTCAACCTGTCTTTCATCTTGGACATCAGCTCTTTACTTAACTATATCTTCATTCCTACCTCTGTATACAACCTCTCTAAACCTATCAACAATAATACAGGAATGTTAATGTACTATGCCAATATAACCCAACTGTAAATTTTGCTAGCTGTAACTGATTCTTTGTTAAATGTTATTGCACTGCAGAGCCTCTCTCCATCCAACTATTCCATATATGCTGTCTATACCTAAAAAACAATTATGTTACTCTTTAATCATTTCATGTGCTATTGTAACCTGATACTAACTTTTCTGCTGATTGTAATTGTACTTTGTTAAATTTTAATTCTCTGAGTAGCTTTTCTCCCCAGGTCTCTGCTGAAAATGAGCCAAAAGCTCAGTCAGACTTACCCGGTTAACAAATGTAAAATAAATAAATAAATAAATAAAATCCTGGGGAGTTTTAATAGAGATAATGTTTGAGAAGGAACACTGCCAAAGGTGAGGGAGAAGCAAAAGATGTATGCTAAGTTTTTCATATATGGAATTCTTATTTCTAAATGTGTAGAGTGACGTTTAACATATTTTGAGCCAGATGTTTTATGCATTTGGAAGTGTACTAGTTAGGATATTATTATTCAAGTGAGGTTTATAGGCATTTTTATCTGAGAGAAGAAGATTCTTGGAATCATTACAGGCTAATTTGGAATGGCATATATAGGAGGCCTGGGGGAATAAGCCCCATACAGAAAAATTACAAATAAAGTTGCAAAAAACTGTTGCAAACAAAGACTAACAGTGAATATGGAAGAGTAAATTAAATAGATAATATGCATCTTATAAATTAGATTACATACAAAATATCAGTCAGTATAACTATGAAGTTTAATAAAAGGTGAATCTAAGTATGGATGAAGAAGCCCAAGACAGTAGAAGGGATAGCTAGATGGACAAAGGAGGTAGAAAAACTAGGCATGGGGGAGTGAGTATGAAGCCAGGGTAAGAATAGAGGAAACAGCAGGAGTTAAGATGAGTAGAGTAGGAAGAAGAAGTAGGTAGACAGCAGCATACTAGCTCTTTATTGTGTTTTAGAAAAGTCTAGGATATAAAGTCAAGGATGCTTTCTTCCCTAAAGAAGGAAGATCTGGCTGAGTATGCAAATATTCCCCTTAATTTCCCTAGATGTACTTCAGTTCTGTTTAACATTTCTTCACAGTAGTCTGACTTCCAATCAGGCCATGCTTTATCTGAGTAAGACTTTTGGTTCAGTGGTGAGACAGAGACATTTCTGCTGTTAGTCTTTATTTTGGTTATTTATGTGACAAGATAGGAATAGGGATTAATCTGATTATTTTTATTGAAGATAAAGTCAGTATGTCTTCTCTTAGTGAGAGAGCAATGCCAATTCCTTGTATCAGATGCATATCAGTGGTGTAAGGAATTTTATTGTAAAAGTCCAGTTAGGAAGAAGTAGAGGAATGGTCACTCATGTTTGCTGAGACTGACAAGCCTGAGCAGCAGCAGAGTATGGTCTTGTGGGGTTACCTACTAATTAACATAAACCCATTGAGTTAATAAACCTGTATAACCCTGACTATCTAAACTGTTTGTACAGAAAGTGATATCTGTCATATTGTATTCTACTGTTTATAGACTAGACAGTGGTGGAATATAGACTACATGACCGGTTTGGATTGCTTAACTGAAGGTGTAATATTTGCTTTATCAAGACTAGAATTTATTTTGGAAATGAGTAGTAGTATTCTACCACCTTTTCAAATTTAGCACCAAGAACGTGGGTACACCTGTCACATTTCAAAAACACTTGTAAAATAGAGGCAAAACTTTACTTAAACTGCCACTTTTTGTCTACTTCAGACTAGGTATCTACCCAGAAAGAACACAGCTGAAAGCAGGTCTATAGATTGTTTTTCCCTACTAGATTCTAATAACTCCTAACAATTTGGCTATTTAGACATTTACCCTGAAATCTTTAGCCTGGGGGAGTTCTATGAACTCAGATCTACAGATTGTTTGCAGCATTTGCTGCTCAATTTCTCCTGAGTGTGATTTTCTACAAGAACTAACTACTTCACATTACCTGTGACCAATCCCAGCCCCCTCCTCCAATACTGTACCAGCAGAGTTTTTTAAAACCCCTGGAGCCATCTTGGCTTACTCACAGCAGCTGCCAATTTCCCTTCAGCTTGTGGTGTATCTCATTGTTAAGTGTTTGAGCTTTATTTTTTATATTGCAGCTAAGGTCTCTACAAACTCAATTGTTTTGTTACTGTCAGCATTGCTACTGTTGCAGAACTGGTCTCCTACTTATAAATGTTGTAGACAAAGTGTTACAATGCATCATTTTCCAGTCTGACTTGGTGCTTAGTGTGCTTATTGCTGCTAGCACTTACAGATGCTATAGTATCAAACTGGGTTGCTACTCCTTATCACTTTTGTTTAGTACATACTTTTTAGTTAAAATAGATGCTAAGCAGTGTGACTGAGTGTTCTGTGATTCAGTTTGAAGGAAAGCAATAAGTTAAATACAGAACACTATATTACGACTAAAAGTCCTGTTTTGCTGCCAAGTCAGAGCGATCCTTAGTTGTTTTAACTGCTGTACCATGAGAAATATTATAGCAATGTAGATATGTAAATGTCTGTGTTGTGATATTTAAGTACTGTTATATACAATTGTTGTGATAGTTTACTACTGCTGTATCTGTGATAGAACTGTCTCTTTAAATTCATGGGCTACCTAAATTATCTGATGTATATATCACCAAGTAAAATGTTTTTTTTTTTATGTCAAGGGCTTCATGTGCAAATGCATAACAGTTACCTGATCCTTTTTTACTAAACATTTTGTACCTGTGTAAATAGTGTAATGTACTGCTACTTTTAAACCCAATACCCTTCCTGCCTGGGTGATAATTTATTATTTTAGTTACTTTTTACAGCACTTCTCTCTTATTCCCCTTTCAGAGACCTTAACGTAACAATTGTTTTTGTCACCATCTTTCATTTATTGACCACTGTCCCTGTGAACGGGCTCTCTCAGTCCCCCACTTGCTGAATCATTAGCCATTGGCCGCATCTGCAGTGAAGAAACCAGCCACAAGGACTCAAGGGATTTAAAAAGAAAATAAGTTTCTGTAGGTGTCTAGCTACATTTCCCTCTTAGCCTGCTACTGTAGAAAGTACCTGGTCTAAAGCAGAAATAACTGGCTCGCCCATGGCTAGGAACAGCAGCTGCACTCCCACCTGCTGTAAATACATTCCCAGTTAACTTTTTCTTTTTGTTATCAGTAACCCAAGATAAAGCTCTAAGTGAAAAGAATTGCCCACTTGTAAAATAGAGGCAAAAAGGTACTTAAACTGCCACTTTTTGTCTGCTTTAAACTAGGTATCTACCCAGGAAGGACACAGCTGAAATCAGGTCTATAGATTGTTTTTCCCTACTAGATTCTAATAACTCCTAACAATTTGGCTATTTAGACACTTACCCTGTAATCTTTAGCCTGGGGGAGTTCTAGCCCGCTACACTCACTCCGCTCCCCTCCCTGTCCTCTATTCCCACTGGCCCCAGTACCTCTGCATTTATTCTTATCCTTAACCCCACCCCTAATTGCCAGCAATTAGGCTACACCACTACTCACCCCCTCCCCCTACATCCAACATATTCATGCTACTACCTAATATAATAACAATCCTAACCTGTGTAGTTCTAGCTCACATTACATCCTACCAAGGCTCCACAGTCACATGCCACAACAACTTCCACTGTACTCTCTCAACACCCTCCCTCATACACTATAACTACACAACCCCTGCCACCAAAACCATCCTCCCAATACACACACTCCATTACCAAACACCTAACACACTCAAAAATAAAATATCCCTAAGATACCATAAGCAATTTACTATGTATATAAAACATATCCTAAACACCCTCTATAAACTAGCCATTGCTGGAGACATCCATCCAAACCCTGGTCCTCCCAAATCCAACCCAACCACAAACCCTAGTCCAAGCAACCCTTCCACAACTCAACTCCTAGCCAACAAGAAAACAACAGACCTACTTATAATGTCCCTAAACATCAGAAGCATATGCAATAAAATCCAAGAACTACATGCCAGCATAAGCATATATTCCCCAGATATTCTCTTTCTAACTGAAACCTGGCTCAAACCTCACATCAGAAGTGAGGAAGTACTTCCACCTGAACACAACATCGTTTGCATAGACAGATTGTCCAAAAAAGGAGGTGGTATAGCATTGATATTTAAACACCACCTTAATATTCAACTCCTGAACTCATCTGCCCTTCACCACAACAATGAAGAAATCCTGTATGCCAATCTCAAACTAAACCCAAACAAAACAGTCAATATCATAGGATGCTATTTCCCACCAGGTTAAAATATTACATCCCTAGAAAATCTCCTGAACTGGGCTACTCTATCCCTACCCTAGGAAACCATCATTCTTGGTGACTTTAACATCACCTGGCTATCCTGTAATAACAGTCTCCCAGCCATTCCCCTTAATCACTATGGATTCATTCAACTCATTCAATCCCCTACCTGAATCAACAAAAACCCTAACAATCATACCTTACTTGACTGGATCCTAGTCAACAAAGCCCCTCACTCTTACCTAGCAGGCTGCTTACCTGACAGTCTTAGTGAGCACTCCCCCACCTTCCAAATTTGGCACCACACAGTCTGAAGCCCATTATCCACAGGGAAATATGGAACAAGTCCAACTTCAACCCCAACTCCTTCATCTTCTCCCTGCAAAAAATTAACTGGTCACCACTAAAATACCTTAACCTGGATGAGGCTGTCCACTTTTCAACAGTACCTTCCTCTCCATCCTAAACGCCCATGCTCCTGTAAGAAATGCCAAAGTCAGATCCAGGCATGCCCCGTGGTTACAAAAGATCACCAGAACCCTAATGAAATCCAGAGATAAGGCCTGGGAGCACTGGCAACTAACAAAAAATAACTTGGATAGGCAATCATTCCTTGAACTACGCAATAAAGCCAAAATGCATATAAAATTAGACAAATCCCTACCTCTACTATAAATCCACCCTAAACTCTACCATACACAACCCTAAGCAATTCTGATCCACTTTTAACACTATCCTCCACCCAGGGAAGGTTGATACCCCCCAGCCATCGATTTCCCCCTCCTCCAGCATTATTGCTGAATCCTTCAATAAACACTTCACTGAAACTATAACATCTCTAAACAAACAACACTTCCCTACAACAGCCCCCCCAACACCTAACCCTAAATCCCCCACTCCTCTTTTCTTCTATACCTCAGTACCTACCTCCAACATAAAAAGACTATTGTCAAAACTTAAACCCATCAAACTCGCAGCTGACAACCTTCCCTCTGAATACTTGAAAACTTCAGCTGATACACTAGCCTACCCAATTTCAATTCTAATCAACCATTCCATAACAAAAGGCTATGTTCTCTCAATATGGAAAATATCCCACATCATTCCCCTCCACAAAGGCACCCCCTCCTCCGACCTCTGCA